>NC_141162.1:123380397-123540397 GCF_053477565.2 Lygodium microphyllum | reverse complement strand
CGCACAAGTGAGTGTATATTAATGTATGAAATTGAGCCTTCAAGCCATCCAAAACCAAAAGTATATACAAGTCTCGCATCAAGCCTTCTGGTCAGTCATGAAAATCCTATGAAGCACAATCAAAGCTGAACGACTACTATAAAATAAGACACAAATGTCACACTAGCTGCAGGATTGGAGTAGAGCGAACGATATCCAGCCAAGGAGCAGCCACATCAAGCAGACCACATCCGATGAAACCATGGAAGAAATCTACCATAAGGGTAATCCTCGAATACGGGCCACATGACCATGGATACCCGAGGCTGAATCAAAAATAAAGGCATTATGGGTATGCCAAATGTGCCAAAGAGCTATCCATCTAAGAAATTGAAAAAGGCAGGTATAATCCAAGTGCAAAGAAGATGATGAAGATATCTTCCCCAAGACCCAAGAACGGATGGGCGTCCACTGCTGACGAGTCACAAGGGTCCACACATGGGAAACAAAGCTCCAAATTTGTCTCGCCAAAGGGCAAGAGATAAGGAGATGAAGCGGTGTCTCGTCACAAGTAGTGCAAAAGATACAATGGCTCCATAAGATCTTGCGGGCACATAGGATATCCCCAATAGGAGGACCACCGATACGCAACCTCCACACAAAAAATTTCCCTTGATATGGAATCTTGGACCTCCACAATTGAAGAAATCTCTCTCATCACTTTTCTCTCCTATCCCGAGCACACCAAACTTTATTTGCTTTCTCAATGTCCCATTGCCTGTCCTCTACCATCTTGTGGTAAATCTGATTAGCCGTCCTTTTTTGAAAATCATCTGATTTCACAAACATCCAATCCTGCCAAGATGAAGCAAGCTAGAAGGCACATAATGGATAAAATTACAGAAGATGGTCCTGCAGGGTGAACCAAATCTAAGTATAGCCTCTAGTCACCCGAAAGTGTTGGTGTATGCACCGGAAAGAATAGAAACGGGACTGCCCAGGAATGACAGCATCATGTACAAATTGCAGCCCCAAGCAAGCCATCCTATTAAATTTATCTTGCTGCAAATCTTTGCCTAGCCGATGAAGCAGCATAGATGTGGCCAGCACTTTTGCTTGTAATGAATTGGCCTCTGTTCGAAGATCAGGACAACGCCGATGAGTCAGAAAAAATGAGAAAAATGTCTATGACAATTTCAAAGGCCTTGTAGAATTCTGTGTATGTGTGTATGTGTGTGTGCGTGTTTTCACTAAGTGTGTTCATGTGCATGTATAGCTGAGCTCTGAACTAGGTTCAACTACTCTACATTGCCCTTCTTGCTGCCATCAAGCTCTACTGTTGAGCTCTCAGTTTGGCCTCATCTTAGCTCAGATTCCTCACAACCAGACTTTCTCTTCAACTACACCTACTACAAAACCACCTCTACTATACAGCAAACGATGTCGCCTTTGCTATTGTTCACACCATCCCAAGGCCATTGCATTGCATCGCCAGCCCATTGCCAAGGTTGTTGCATAGTCTCGCTACCCTGCCACGCGCCACCACTTGCTGCTCCAACACGCCACCCTCTCCTACAACAGCCACCAACTCATTCAGCCAGTTCTAAAGGTGTCTATCGTGTCTACCATTTGCAACTCATCCGGGACCAAGCACCGCCCCTACCAATTGTGCACTATTTTCATCAAAGTTCATGTGCCCTACTTTGCCATCTATGCCACCTCCGCTAGCCTTGCACATCGACTTTGCTCCAACCGCCCTCCATTGACTATTAGTAGTCATGTTTGTCATGCGTTATTATCTCCTAACTGTGAGCCTCAATCTGACAAGGCCTTTTGGAGCTTTGATAGGTCTGTCATGTGTTTTGATGAGGGAGGCTACTCATTCTAGAGTGGCTATCTGGGTGCATTTCTTTTGTTTGTCAGGTTCCAGTGTGTTTTCCATGAGTCGTTTTTGCATTTCCCAAGCTGTCCACACCTGCCGAACATTGTCCTTGCTAGTCTAATTTTTTGGTGGCCATATCTCATTTTCTAGGCGTTTATTATGCCACGCCCGGCATTAATGCTGGTCAGCCAGCATTTATGGCATTTCAAGACTGCAATCGGCCAATTAAGGGGTTTTGCGACTATTTATAGCCATTCCCCACTTGGCAATCATTCACATCATCATCTTCCTTCCTTCCTTGGTAGGTGCTCACTCTGACTTCATGATCTTCCTCCGTCTCTGCTGCTGCTATCATCAACAACCTGATCTGGTGCCCTCACTAACGTTGTGGGTTGCATGCAGGGACTGATCAATCCTCCTTCTCTATTCAGCATTTGTTCCTTGTTCAATGCGGTTTCTTTTCTTCTTCTCTTACAAATTCTCTCTCTCTTCCTCTATGTTCAAGTTCCTTCTTTTGTTGCGCACTCTCACATGGTATCAAAGCATGGCATCTGAAAGTGACACAGGAGTTCGTGAGGCCATCCACATCTATGTTTGCTGAAAACGCAAGCTCCTACTAGCTAGCAACTACATCTAGTGCTTAGGCATCATCATCTAGAGGTAGACGACTATTTCTAGACATCAAGCATCAACATCTCGCATCAGATGACATCAAGTCCATCAGTGTTTTGCTCAAAACGCAGCCTACTCGGTGCTAGCAACTATCTATTGGCTAGACAACAGCCTTCTGCAATCAAACACAACATTCAAGGAGCAAGCAACAACATTCACATCAGCATTTTGATGCTTTTGCATCCTTCGTGAGCAGTCGACGGTATTTCTCCCTTGTGCAGACCTTCTACATCAAGATCTCTACATCCTATAGCCGATGCCTCCTGTTCCGGGGCTGTCTATAGCCAAACACAAATTTTTGTAGATGTTTGCAGGTATATACGAAGATGTCTTATCACCAATTCTTTGCTAACTCAAAGGATGAGGTCTCTATCCTTCCTCTAAGAGATGGCACAATTTTCATTCTCGTTCACGCAATGATCAAAGGTCACCTAGCCCATTTGTTTGGGAACCCTCTCCTCCCCGTTCTCCCCATGTTTCACAAAAGGCCCGTTCTGCTAGCCTTCATATGCCCTCTATACAAGTGCCCATACTTCTTTCTTTACCCAAAGACGACCGACTTGATGGTTCCAACTACTCGCTTTGGTTGTGTAAAGTGCAGTGTATCCTTTATACCTTCGATCTTTGGGAGTTTGTTACCCACCCTATTCCCTGTCCTGTGGAGGATCCCACCGTTGAATCATTGATGGATCATGCGGCCTTATGGGATCAGCTCAACTCTAGAGCTCGATCTTTTCCCTTTATGAGCCTACAAGATTCTATCCTAGTGCATGTGCATAGGTTGCAAAAAGTAGCAAAAGTGTAGACAAAGCTTGCTCCTTTGTACCGTCACAAGACATTTGCCCACCAAATTACTCTCAAGAAGAAATTGTAGATGCTCATTGTTGATGATTCTCCTTCCATGAAGGATCATATCAACAGGTTGAAGGACATAAGGGGTGAGCTTGCGTCCCTTGGCAGGATAATATCTTCAAAGGATATAGCTATGATTCTTTTAACTCAGCTACCATCTCCTCGGTTTGATGTATTCTACACCAGCCTCCTTACATTGCGGACCCATGAGAAGCTTCTATGGGAGGAGCTTGCTCCACTTATTTTGGAGCACGATAAGCATGCCAAAGAGGTAGCCAATTGATCCACCTCCACCAAAGCTTTTGTTGCAAGTTTAGGAGAGGGGAAGAAGAAGAAAGGGACGTCAAAGGCTAAAAGATAGGAGAGTTTTTCACGCTCTCACTCCAACTCGAACAAGCCTAAATGCCCATACTGTGGGAAGGGAACATATCCAGAGAAGAAATGTTGGAAGAAGTACCCTCAACTTTGTCCAGAAGCAAAGGATGAAGCTAAAATGTCCAAACCTTCTACCTCTACTCCAGAGATTACCTATGAGTCAATGTTCCTTCATATTGTTGACTTGGAGGAGCCTTCTTTAGTAGTTGCCTCATCTTCTGGAGGCCTTGGCTCATTGATAGTAGAGCTTCTACTCATATGACTCCAAGAGATGATTTGTTGCAGGATCTACACTCTTCTGAGGGATCAATCACTGTTGGTGACATTGTTTCAGTGTTTATTAGTGGTATTGGCACTTTGCCTTTGTTTGCCGACCGTGCGTCAAACTCCCTTTCATAGGCCCTTTATGTTCCGAACTTGGGCTTTCCACTCCTCTCAGTTTATGGTCTTACTAGGCTTGGTACCCGGGTTGTCTTCACCAAGCAAACCATTTGTATTGAGGATTCTTCCACAGGGATTGTTATACTGACAAGTTGGTAGGAGAGCTAGCTTAACTGGTTCCATTCCCCTTCTCTTATGCAGTGTCCTCCCAGCAGTCGTCTGTTGCTACACCCGTTCCCACTTGTGCACCACCTATTCCACAGGTTCCTTCCCATCCCCCACCCTCTCCTCCAGTGGTTCCCTCGTACCCCCCATCCCTTTCAAAAGGGGGACGATCTCAATGATGCAATTGTGAATCTCTTGGCCCCTCGTGTTTCAGTGGGGGTTTCCCAAGATCGTCAGAAGCTTCTTTATCGGCAATCTTCATCGACGGACTTCATCAACATTGACATTCCTCTTGCCACCCCAACATCCATTTCTTCCTTAGCCTTCTGCCACATTCAAAATTTGAGAGGGGGTGTTAGTAGTCATGTTTGTCATGCCTTGTCATCTCCTACCTGTGAACCTCAATCTAAGTCAAATGAGGACTTTTGGAGCTTTGACAGGTCTATCATGTGTTTTGATGGGGAAGGCTACTCATTCTAGAGTGGCTATCTGGGTGCATTTCTTTTGTTTGTCGAGTTTTGGTGTGTTTTCTATATGTGAACAATTTCAGCATTTCCCAAGCTGTCTACACCTACCGAACATTGTCCTTGCCAGTCAGATTTTTTGGTTCATCTAGCATTTTCTAGGCATTTACTATACCACGACCAGCATTAAATGCTGGTTGGCCAGCATTTATAACATTTCTAGACTGCAATCGACCAATTTAGGGGTTTTGTGGCTACTTATAGCCATTCCCCACTTGGCAGTCATTCACATCATCATCTTCCTTGGTAGGTGCACACTCCGACTCCATCATCTTCTTCTGTCTCTGCTGTTGCCGTCATCATCAGCCTGATCTGGTGCCCTCACTGACACTGTAGGCTACATGCAAAGACTAATCAGTCCTCCTGCATTCAACATCTGTTTCTTATTCAGCCTAATCCGGTGCCCTCACTGACGCTGTGGGCTGCATGTAGAGACTAATCAGTCCTCCTATATTCAGCAATTGTTCTTTATTTAGTGCAGGTTTCTTTTCTTCTTCTCTTGCAAATTGTTTCTCTCTCTTCCTCAGTGTTTGAGTTCCTTCTTCCATTGCGCATGCACATTGACATCATGGCCTATGCCACCCACCAATTCCAGTGCTACCTACCTGTATTGCCACCCAATATTGCCCATTGTGCCACCCAGCATATCATTCTTTGAGAGCTCCACCTGTTAGAGATCAGATCACAGCCAGTGCAGTGGCAGCCAGTGCAGTCAGACAGGCAGCCGCAGTGTGCAGTCGGACTGCACAGGTCGGACTGCCACGTGGCAGTCCAACCTGTGCAAGCAGTCGGCTGCATTTAATGCAGCCGACATGCAGTTTTCTGCCGCCCTATTTTTCCCAGATTTCTGGCTATAAATAGCCGACATCTCCAGCAGTCTCCCACACTTCTCTGCTCGCAGATTACAGACCGGTGACACGCGCAGATTCCCTCTCTGTTCGCAGATTTCAGACAGGAGACAGTGCAGACTGCAGCGGACTTCGAGGTGAATAGCAGGTTGCATCGTCGAGGTGGAGACACGCAGTCCAGCGCACTGCGCCCGTGTATATATCTGCATATCTTTGTATTCAGTACACTTTATACAGCAGATCTTCATCTTCCACTGTCTCTTTCTCTCCCTTCTCTCTCTGCATTCTCTCTCTCAGTCCTACGCTTCCGCACCGCTGCACTCTGACATGGTATCAGAGCAGTGTTAGAGGGCTGACTGAGCGCAGAATCAACCTGAAGAGGAGTTTCTATCGCGACACAAATTTGCGTTTTTTGCGTTTGAGGGCAGACAGGAGGGCTGCGCCTTGGAACAAGGCTGAAGCGAGTGTGGGCGCGCAGGAAAGGAGTCCAGGTGGTGGATTTGCTGCTGTTTACTGCTGTTTGACGCGGAGGAAGTTTGAGTTTTCAGCCTACAAGTGCAGGTTTTGCTTTTTCATCGCCTCCGGCGGGTGAAGAAGTTTCAAGACGCGGAAGAGCCTTAGCAGGCTGAGTTTTCCCAGTCAGAGGGGGCTGCTTTTGCGTTTGTGAAGGCATTACAGGTGAAGATGTCTACAGAGATTGACTTGGAGTTCAAGTCGATTATGAACCGGAAGGTGCCTGTCTTACCGGCTCTTCCTGCAGATCAGAAGCTCGACGGCGACAACTACCGCATTTGGCACGTCATGATGTTGGCCATCCTTGAGTCCTATGATTTGGCGGAGCTTGTACAGGAGGAGATCGACCGGCCCTCGGTAAGAGATGAGTCCAAACTCTCTTCCGATGCTCGTGCGGAGTTGGCCAAGGCTCAGTCTCATTGGGACAAACTGAATGCCAAGATTCGTTCCTTTCTTTTTCTATCATGTACTACAGCCGTGATCGCTCACATCGAGCACTTGACGGTGGCTCGGCAGATATGGCTGGAGCTTGATCAGATGTACAATCGGATGACCCTTATGAAGCGGGTTTCTTTGGAGGTACAGATGCGGACCTTGTCCGTAAACAAGTCTTCTTCGCTGCGGGAGCACATTAACAAGCTAAGGCAGCTTCAGATGCAGGTTCAAAATGCGGGGAAGCCGATTTCCTCCGAAGACATGGCGATCACACTTTTGTCCCAGTTGCCGCCACGATTCGGTACATTTTACTCTGCCCTTATTGCTTCGGGGCGAGAGTCTACTCTTCGGTGGGAAGAGTTGGTTCCTATGGTCTTGGACCAAGAGGAACAGTTAAAGGGACAGAATGCTTCCAAGTCGGAGGCGCTGACACGTCAAGCCTCTCAGAAGAAGGGGAAGGACCAAAAGAAGAAGAAGGGGGATAACAAGTCCAAGAAGGACAAGAACAAGGACAAGGACAAAGACTCCACATGCCATATTTGTGGAAAGACTGGCCATTGGAAGAAGGATTGCCCTGACAAAGACAAGAAGGACACCAACAAGAAGGACACCAAGGATTCTGGAGCGGTGGCTGCACCCTCATCAGCTGCATTTCTTCATCTAGCTGTCATTGAGGACGCTTCACCGAATGCTTCTGATGCTGCGATGACGGCTCCCCAGGCTCGAGAGTGGTATCATTGATAGTGGTGCCTCCCGGCACATGACTCCTTCATCAGATGGTGTTGCCCAGTTGCGACCCTCGCGTGGGCAGATTCTCATTGGAGATAGCTCTTTAGTATCTATTGCAGGTCGGGGTAAGATGCAGCTTATTCGAGATGGACGAGGTGCTACCCATACCTCAGAGGTTTTGCATGTACCAGGCTTAGGGTACCATCTCCTGTCAGTTCATAAGATTTACTCCCTTGGCCTTTTGGTGGAGTTTGACAGTACTACGGTGCGAGTCCTTGATCGTGGATCGAGGAAGGTTCTATCATCCGGATATGAGGAGAACGGCATTTATAAATTGAAGTCTTCCACCGCCCTCTCTACTCTTCTTCTTACCTCATAGTCACAGTCAGAGTTATGGCATGCTCGGTTTGGTCACCTCAACTATGATTATCTTCGGAGGGCGTCATGTGGACAGCTTGTTCGAGGGTTGCCGGATATAGTGGTGAGCCAGCAGCCATGTGTCTCCTGCATTCGGGGGAAGCAGCATAGGGATGCCATTCCCCACACAGCTTCGCGGCGGTCTACTTCACCGATGAAGCTTGTATCTACGGATCTATGTGGCCCTATGAGGAATGAGTCCTTGCGTGGAAGCTCGTACTTCATGCTGATCGTAGATGACTACAGCAGGATGACATGGGCCTATTTTTTGGCATTAAAGTCAAAAGCTTTCTCACACTTCAAGGATTGGCTTCTCTTTGAGGAGAACCGATCGGGCCGGAAGTTGAAGACCTTGCGATCCAACAAGGGCGGTGAATTTGTTTCTAATGAGTTTGCTCGGTTTTGTGCAGATAAAGGTATTCACCAGGAGTTTGCCAATACCAACACTCCTCAAGAAAATGGCATTCTTGAACGGAAGAACCGCAATGTGATCGAGATGGCGCGCACCATGATGGAGCACCGACAGACCCCTCAGGTTCTGTGGGCCGAGGCTCTGGCTACTACAGTCCACATCCTTAATCGATCCCCTACTTCGGCCGTGGAAGGGATGACCCCGTTTGAGGCTTACTTTGGGACGAAGCCAGATGATTCTTACTTTAGGGTCTTTGGGTGTGATGCCTATGTTCACATTCCTAAGGCTCACCGTGATAAATTTGAAGCAGCTTCCCGAAGACAGGTATTTGTTGGCTACAGCTCCCAGTCCCAAGGCTATCGATTGTATGATCCCGTCAAGCGGGATGTGTACACTAGCCGCCATGTGCGGTTTGTGGAGGTTCCGGCTATATCAACGGGTGAGGAGCATCCCGTTCTTGGAGATCCAGGGGAAAGTTGCGCTCCTTCTACAGTTCCACTGGAGCCCGTGCCTTTTGATTATGATTCCGTTCCTGACACAGAGTCTACTGTTCCACCGGTCACCCTTGAGAAGTTACCACCGGTGGATATTCCAGAGTCTTCTGCTAATGGAGAGAGACGAGGGGAGGTTCGGCCTCCTCCTCGCTGGGCCCGTGACACACTCCGTGATTCAGGGATCAAGGGGGTTCCTGAGGAGTGGGGACCGCAGGATGGTCCGCAGCGGTCACGGCAGCACCAGGCACATTCTACGGAACTTGTTTGCTCTAACTATTGTTTGATGACCCGTGTTATGCAGGATCGAGAGCCCACCTCCATGAAGGAGGCTCTACAATCCGCACCATGGAAGAAAGCTATGGAAGCCGAGTTGGAGGCTATTGAGAGGAATGGCACTTGGTCACTCGTGCCCCACCCCCCGAATAAGAAGATGATTGGGATCAAGTGGGTCTTCAAGACCAAATACCTTAGCGATGGTTCTTTGGATAAGCACAAGGCTCGCCTTGTTGCTAAAGGTTTTGCACAGCGCCCAGGGATTGACTGTCATAATACTTTTGCCCCCACAGCTCGTATGGCGACCATTAGAGTTGTTCTTGCCTTGGCTGGCCATAGGAGATGGCCTGTTTACCAGTTGGATGTGAAGTCGGCCTTCCTCAATGGTGATTTGAAGGAGGAGATCTATGTTGAGCAGCCTCCTGGCTTTGGATCTTAAGATGGGAAAGTCTACAGGTTGAAGAAGGCCTTGTATGGCCTCAAGCAGGCTCCGCGTGCATGGAACGAGAAGATTGATTCGTTCCTTCAGTCTCAGTTGGGATATCGGCGTTCCAAGGCCGATCCGCAGCTTTATGTTCACACTTCCGAGGATGGTTGTGTGCTTTTTGTGTTCTATGTTGATGATTTGATTGTCACAGGTGATGATGCAGAGCAGGTCCAAGAGACGAAGTCAGCTTTACATCGGACGTTCGAGATGACGGACTTAGGTCTACTCCATTTCTTTTTGGGCCATGAGATTTATCAGTCTCAGAGGGGGATCTTCATCTCTCAACAGAGATATGTACAGGAGCTCTTGGTGTCTTTTGAGATGGAGGATTATCGGGCCCTTTCTACTCCTATGGATCCGAACTGGAAGGCCACTTCCCATTCAGCTTCTCCTATGGCGGATGCTTCCCGCTATCATCAGTTGATTGGGTCCTTGATTTGGCTTCTCAACACTAGGGTTGATCTTTGTTTTGTTGTTGGGCTCTTGGCAAGGTTCATGAGTGAACCTAAGACGGTGCATTGGCAGGCTGCTCAGAGGATACTTCGGTATTTGAGGGGGACGTCTGATTTAGGGATTCATTACCCCGCAGGGACGGATGGTTCAGATCTTGTACTTGCAGGTTGGAGCGACTCGGATTGGGCCGGTGATGTGGACCACAGGCGGTCTACTACAGGTTACTGTTTTACCTTGGGTGGAGGTGTTATCTCATGGAGTAGCAAGAAGCAGCCCACGGTAGCCCTTTCGTCTACTGAGGCGGAGTATCGGGCCGCGTCTTCCACCACATGTGAGGCTGTGTGGCTTCGGAGATTATTGGAGGAGCTTGGGTGCCCCCAGACTCGTCCTACTTTGCTGCAATGTGACAATGAGAGTTGCATTGCCTTGGCACGGAACCCTGTTTTTCATGCCCAGACGAAGCACATCGATATCCAGTACCACTTCATCAAAGAAAAGCTTCTGGATGAGACCATCACTGTGGAGTACTACAAGACGGAGGACAATCTTGCCGATTTGTTTACGAAGGCACTTCCCCAGGCTCTGCTTCGGAGACATTCCAGATCCCTCAGGCTTCTGCCCTGCCCAGGCTCTGAGAGGGGGTGTTAGAGATCAGATCACAGCCAGTGCAGTCGGACAGGCAGCCGCAGTGTGTAGTCGGACTACACAGTCGGACTGCCACGTGGCAGTCCAACCTGTGCAAGCAGTCGGCTGCATTTAATGCAGGCAGTTTTCTGCCGCCCTATTTTTCCCAGATTTCTGGCTATAAATAGCCGACATCTCCAGCAGTCTCCCACACTTCTCTGCTCGCAGATTACAGACCGGTGACACGCGCAGATTCCCTCTCTGTTCGCAGATTTCAGACAGGAGACAGTGCAGACTGCAGCGGACTTCGAGGTGAACAACAGGTTGCATCGTCGAGGTGGAGACACGCAGTCCAGCGCACTGCGCCCGTGTATATATCTGCATATCTTTGTATTCAGCACACTTTATACAGCAGATCTTCATCTTCCACTGTCTCTTTCTCTCCCTTCTCTCTCTGCGTTCTCTCTCTCAGTCCTACGCTTCCGCACCGCTGCACTCTGACACCACCTGCATTCTACCTATCACCTAGTCTTCCACGCATCATCCTCACAAATAGCCACCATTTTTTCCAACTCTAAACAGCATATCAGCATAAAAAATTTGGGGCCTTTCTCATCCAAGCTCAATTCTCAACAATATTTCATCCAAGATTGGGACTTCCAAATCTTGCTAAAATTCATTGAATTGAAGCTTCATTCAGCATCTTGGGCAACATTGGGTGGCATTGATGGCAGCTTTCTTCCACATTAGAGTGTCTTGCTCGACATTCATCTTCATTGCTTTCCACCATTAGCTCCAATTTGTAAGTCCTCGAGTTTTGCATTTCCATGCCTCATAGTGTTTTATCAACATAGATTCCTAGACAACAGCTAGTTGCATTTGCCCACATACGTAGTGTTGGTGTCAAAATGACTCCACAAAGTGATTTGCCTAGGATGTTTGGGGATAATGATAAGTTGAATGGTACCAATAGTCCGATGTGGCCATACATGATGCACCATGTGCTAGTTGTTGAGAAATCAAGCCATCCAGTACATTTTCCCCTTCTCCATTCCTATTTTGGTTTCCATTTACAGCCCACAAAAGGCTTTCTAGGGGCCTCCCAAGAGAGTTGGGGCACCACTTGAGAGACTTCAATGGGCGCCACTCAAGACAATCTGTGCCTATAAATACGGCACTAACTCCACTCATTCACTCTATTCCACACATTCATTCCTTCTGACACTCTAACACTCTCTTCTGTATTCTTCTCTCCTTTCTCCATTCTCTCCATTGCCGTTCACACCCCACAAGGAAAACATTATGGTTTGTGGCCTCTACATCCATCTCCACTTGGCATTTTATTGCGGCATTTTACTACAACGTTCTATTGCAACATTCTATTGTGGTATTCCATTGCTCCATCACCAAGCGACCTTCCTCATCACCAAGCGCCATCATCCCAAGCTACATTTTGCTATTTGGGCAATTCTTGGCATCAGCTCCACCTCCGACAAGCACCTGCTATTCTATCTAGGCTGCATGTTGCAATTCCTGGTCCATCTAGGGTCAAATTCCTTCATCTAGCCGGCCACTTCAAAGTTCTCATCTGTAGTTGGTGATCTTCTTTCTCAACTCCAATGACACCAAAGGACTGTGTTCCACTCCCTCAACAGTTGTCCATCGTCTTTAGCATTACCTTCTATACCCTACTACCTGGAGGATTGCATTTCGCTCCCTCTACAATGCACGTTTCCTTTGGGTGCTGCCACCCAATTAGACATGATAGTGCAGTCATCTTCATAGCTTCTGCTCCACTATATCAATTTGATTCACTTACCATGATTCAATGATTCATTATTCATCATCTTCTCTTCTTCTATACTTTTTTTTAGTTTCTTTTCTCTCAATGTTTGCAATACACACTCTGTGTTTCTCCCTGCAAACCCTATTGTCTCTCAGGTTTACTCACAGCAGTCATATTTTGACACTAGTTGCCATCCACCATTTTGGCTATTTCTATAGAAGAAATGTATGGATATCCACAAACATCCATACAAAAGTATATAGTAGTAACATGTGATAAGGTACCTCTAAGTGGAGGACCTTGTCGTTACATACAAGTTATTCCATTGGAGTCCTAGAATTTGAAAAAGTTCAACAAAGGAAAATAGAGGAAATGTGTGCAGCGCATGCATATGCATGTGTATGTGTGTGAGCATACCCTAGCCAGAGGATTTAACCATAAAGAAGGTTTTGGAGCTCGGAGCAAAGAGTGAGGACCTCTTAGAGAGAGGACTCATTTAGATCAGCTCCGGCCCATTTTGTGCCTCAGTGTAGATCACATCTATGTTTGGACTATAGGCCTCTAACAAGCTCACTATCAAAAACAATTTTCGCTTGGATCAATGAGTTGTTGGGTCAGCTAGTTGCAAGTTCTGCGATAGTAACTTTCAGCAAGCTCAACATTAGATCTGGTTATCACCAGATTAGGATTGCTATGTGGGGGCATTAACAAGATAGCAGGCTGTGCACAGTCATGAAAGCAGGAATGTACAGATTGCTGCCACATCAATGTCTGACTCAGCTGCTGCCTGTCCGCCTGCCTGTCTTGCCTGCCGCATCAGCAGCCATATGAGTGGGTGCCAAATCCATCAGCTTGTCCAATGCTGGTTGGTCCCATTGTCATCTCAACCATATGTGCAATATCTTGCACCAGTTTGTATACTTCTACACAAGTATACTGTGTTTGAAGTTGGTGCCCTTGATTGTTTGAAAATGTCTGCTTCACACTACTAAAAATTTACATTTTTTAGACTTGTTAAGTACAAAGAGTTTGCTGTAGAACGTATTGGTAACCATGTTTCTAATAAGTTACATTCAGTACAGGTTGTTTCACAGCTCTTTGATATGCAACACTACCTGTGCTTGATCCAAGTGGCTCCTTAAATCCATTCTCCCTTGTCAGAAAAGTTATGGTGTGGTGATCTAATATTGCAATGTGGGTTCCACTAGATGAAACCACCATCTGACGACGTGGTGCAACCTCACTATGCTTCCAACTGCTCCACCATTTCCCAACACCTGCAATGGGATAGACAAACTTATACAATTGGTTTGATCACTTTGATAAGAACGTCCCCCTTGTTACATGTCTTTTGATATGGAAGTCCCTTACAGGGCTGCTTTGTATTTTGCATTTTGCCTCTGGATATTTTGTTCCAAGGAGTTTTATTGATAAATTCTCTCTCTTTTCTGTTTTTTTGGGGGGAGAGGGGAGGGGGGATGGAATTTAAAGACCTCAAACCACAACTGAATTGTTATCCTGAGCTAAGTTTCAGGAAGAGGACACCCCACCTGCGAGAAAGCTGCCAGGAGATGAGATCTGCAAACGCAAGTAAATTCTTAGAGAAACCAATCTGTGAATACTAAATCTCAAATAATTAGAACCTAAATGGCTAAACTAAGCAACAATGTAGATCATGGCTACCCGTTTGCTTGTGTCGACATATGGCTGTTCTGACACACCAGAAGCACAAGCAGAGACTCGAAGGAAGCAAGGTTGTTGCGATTGACCATCAGGGATTGGAACCATCTCTGAAGAGGGAGGGATTGTACGCGTGTCGTGATCTTATTCGATTAAAACGGCCCCCTTCCCGTTAAGTTCAAGCTGTGGATTCTGCTGCAATTGTCTTCATGTCAATCGAAGATTTACTGCAGCCTCGCATTCTTCTTCTTGTACGAATCATGAGCTTGCGTCGAAGGTACACAGCATCGATCATGATGAGGCCATGGTCCTAGGAGCAGAAATCTGATGGGTTCATTGGTATCATGGGAAAATTTTCGACTCTCTGTGGCACCAACGCTATGCCGACTGCACTGTGAGTGTGCACTGTGAGTGTCCTAGGAGCAGAAATCTGATGGGTTCATTGGTATCATGGGAAAAATTTCGACTCTCTGTGGCACCATCGCTATTCCGACTGCACTGTGAGTGTGCATTACATCAAAGCAATGGCAATACAGGCCAAATACTTGAAATGTTAATACATACTGCATCAATTGATGACAAGAGGCTCCTCATAAATGGGTACATTTGCACAACACCCTCATTGAGGAGTGACTAGGGTAAACAATCCTCCATTATAATTTTTTTTTCCAAGTGAGTTGCGTAAATGTTTTTTAATTGTCAAACTATTTATATTATATAGAGCTCAAAGAAAAAATATTAGGACATTTTGATATTTTTTTCAAGTAGCCTTAGTTACAAATGAAAGGTTCATAAAGGATGGACAGTGAGGGGCCAATAGAGCGACACTCAAGGATGCATTACTTTAGGGTTTTACAAAATCTAAAATTTAAAAAAATTTACATTGGTCAATTGTTTGACTTAAGTTAGGCTCATTTGTAATTTTTTTTAAATTATATTTTATTGTTAAGTGGCTAAAAAAGTCACATCTTTCTTCTAAATTTGTCACTCAATTGGGGTGGGGTGTGCTTTCCTTTTGGAGGACGCCACTTTATTGGCCCCTTTACCCTAGGCGTCCCCCCCCCCACTCTCCCCATGCTTTTCACCAAAGTGAAGTGCTAGGTTAGGAAGCATCGATGCTAGCTGACACTTTGCAACAAGGGGGAGTGTGTGTGTGTATGTGCGTGCACACATGTGTATGCATGTAGTATGTGTGTGCACATGCCTATGTATATGCATATGCATATGTGTTTGCCCACCCACACACTACCATTTTGCCTCCACTTCCCGCATGGAGAGAGGATGTCCCCCACAATTCTCATTCGTCTAGGTAGCATGTGTGTATTGTCTCAAAGCCATGCTAAACATGCCATGAAATTTTATAGAACTGACAAGTCCATAAGTGTTCAAGAAGAACGTTTGAAATTCTTGACTAGCTTAAATAATATTATAAGGGAGTGTACATAAGAAATGGAACTAGAAACGCCTCAAAGCAAATTAGGAATGTTTCCTTTTCAATAAGCTATAGAAAAGTAAGATAAACATAAGCCTAAAAGAGAGAAGGACAGTCTAATACATGAGAGCCAAACAAGTAGGTTGTTAATGAGAATTAAAAAATCAAAACCTCAATCACAAGTGTCAACGATAGTCCCTAGTTATTATCCATGCTTCCCTTGCAAATAGTGTTTACCTTATTTTGTTCCCTTTTGTTTAAAACTAGCAAGCATAAACACTATTAGATAGAAAAAAGAGAGATGTTTAAACAAGAGTACTTGTAGTAGCAATCTCCAAGAAAAAATCCAGATTTTATAGAAATGCTAACCATTGGTAGTGTGGTGTTATTCGTACCCACAGGTTTGACCAAAGCATTGTAACTAGATCGTAATACCTTAATGATGACAATTGATTCCCAATCCTCGACTTAAATTAAACAAAGGGGGGTTTAATAAGTCCAAAAAATGGAGATATAGCTAAAAAATCCCATGTAACAACCCATAATAGGGCTTTTGGTCCTAATAGACCCAAGTTATCTAATTTGGTAGTTTTGAAAGTGAGTTCTTCACTAGTATTTTCACCGTAAGAAAAAGAGTTAAACCCCATTAAGAGAAAAAAAATTAGTTCTTTTATGTTGTGCAACACATAGCTAGATTGGCTCACTCATTAGGCATTCATGAAGCTGTACCCTAGGTATGCATGCTGTGGTGTGCAACACATAGCTAGATTGGCCCACTCATTAGGCATTCATGAAGCTGTACCCTAGGTATACATGTTGTGGTGTGTAGCACTTGCATTCACAAAAAAACATATGCTAGGAAATGCACTTTGTATTCACATATCAATAGTCTATATATTAACTAAGACATGAAAAACACATTACCATAATACATTAGCATAATATATTGATGGAGCTACGCTTTACAATCATCAATGGAATGCAACATTGAAATACATTAGCACAATGTATTAATCAAGGTATGCTTTACAATCATAGATAGGATGCAACATCAATCAATGCAAAATTGTGAATTATCTCTATGATAAGCGGTGCATAATTAGGGCACAAATAGCACATAATCAATGCCTAATCCTAACCATTATTCAAGGGTATTAATCATGATAGACAATACCACACAGACTATGCAAATTACTTGTGAGTACAAAAATACGAGCATACAATCATGAAAATGACAAGCCAGCGAAAGCTTATAACTAAGGATTTATAGTAGGAAGTCATGGCTAGCAACATAGTCTCATCAATGCATCATTGGCCAAGAAAGCCTATGATCACATCATATATGATTGCAAGCTCAAATTCCTTGAGTTGGAATCCTACTCCTTTGTATTAGTTATAAAATGTAGCATCAAATTGTCGTGAAAAGGATATCATAGAGTAGAATAGGAGGAGGAGAAGGAGAAGAAGAAGAGGAGAAAGAGAAATATCTAGCACCTCCATAATCAACACGAGTTATTGAGCGCTAAAAGAGAGGAAGGCTAAAATCATCACATCACAATGATGCTTAGTCAAGACTAGTAGTGGTATCATCTCTTATTAGTATAAGGGTAAAAAAGACTCCCTTTTTATATATACCCAAGGAGTGATTGCAACCCTAAAATTGTTAGGGTTTGAGGGGCCAAAAAAGGTGAGGACCCCCATTGCCAAGAGCCCTTGGTGACACATTAAAAATACTTTTTAGACCAAAACCAATAGTGTCACTTCATGGTGGGGTAAGCTTAACCAAGACTTCTTGAACAAACCCTCATGTATCATGACAAAAAATTAGCTTGTACATGAATGTGTGCATTATGTGTATATGTGCTCATAATTATGCATGTGTGTGTGTGCGTGTGTGTGTGTGTGCGTGCTACTTGGTTGGACAATGAGAGAGTGCATTCATCATTCACTGCATTAACCTACTGACATGAGACAGAGGGAGGGGTGGCTTCAGTGACCAAAAAGTAGTAAGAATTAATCATTTATATTTTTTTGTTAATTTCTTGAAATGGGGGGGGTCTACATATTGCCCTACTTTTGCCACCTCTCTAGTCTTCCTCCTTGTAACTTCTTTAACCCTCCTCTTAAGAACCATTGCCTTCATCTTGATGCGCTATTTTCTTGTTTAGTTTCCAAGTTTACCATATCTCTCTTGCACCATATGTGCATGATTCCAATAAGCCTTAGTAACTTGTGCTCCTTTTGTCCTACTTCATTCTCTGTAAGAATGTTGAATATGCAAACTAATCTAAGAACAAATTTTGGATCTCTAGACACATGACAATTTAGCAATTTTATGTACCCCATCTTAAGGTTAATGTCTATCATTGCAATGTTATGCCTCATATAAAAAACACACACAAAAAATCTTGAAAATCAATGTCTTTTACTACGACTTTATGCCTCATATAAAAGTAAGCACTCAAGATATGTATCAAAACCTTGCATTAGATAAACACTTGCATCAAGTGCAAAAGCCAATAATATAAATAGAGATGCTTTGATATTAAAACATGACATGAAGGTATGTGCCTTCAAGATGCACACATGAGTTAAGAGATTAGTGTTGGCCTTCAGTGTCTATTCCTAAGTGGTGGATTCAAAAAGAAAACCCATAATTATGTAGGATGCTTGATCGAGCATCTCGAGTGAAAATTAGTGAGGTTTTCACATATCATCAGGCCCAAGAATATTGTATCAAAAGTGCAAGAGGAGGAATAGAAGATCTTAGGCTCTTTATTTGCAATCTAGTTATTGTAGTTGTGCCTACATTTGTGCATGCATTTGTGGACATCCATGGCTTTTGGCTTACTATTCTAATCAAGCTATGTGGTTGTACTATTACATGCATCAATGCCAATGTCCTATAATTACCCCTGAAGTCAACTCACATACTTTGGCTCCAAACAAATGTGTTGCCAATATACTTATGCCATGCCTTTAAAAAAGGAGTAGCTTAATCTTACCATCTTGCAAAACTAGGATAAGAGAGTTAGATGCCACAAGAAAGAGGGAAGAATGATCCAAGTTCATACAAAATATTAATACTTCTATCATTAGGTCCTACATCCTTAATCTTTACCTAAAGAGCATTATCGAGACATTATCTAATCAAGTATTGAAGATATGTGTTCTATCCTCATAATTGAATTGGCTTTGAGGATGACTCATGGTAACATGCCTTAGAGATTGCTTAATTGACATTAGTGTGCAACCAAAAAAAGAATGACTATTTTTTAATACAACAATATTTGAAAAACCATTTTTTGAATATAGTATACTAAAAATAGATTGATCTCATCCTAATTAGCATTGATCTTCAAAGAGACAATATAATATACTAAAAATAGATTGATCTACGCAAAAATATTGACACATATTTCATTTTTAACTCATCCTAATCAATTAGGATTTTGAGAGATTTCATTATTTGTACAAGTGTTGGGATACCAATTTTGTTTTCTTTTTTTTTAATCAATCCAAAAGAGATTGGTTGCTTAGATAAAAATCCAAGACTTAGTGTTGTTTTGTTCTCTTTCTAAATTCTATTTTTACCTTATTAGTATCGATATTCAAAGAGACAATACTTAGATCAATTATTGTAACAAATACAGTGTTTATATCATCCAAATTGTTGCATGTTCCATATATGTCTATGTTTATAAGGGTGCCAATGGCAATTTCAAGTGCAAATCCACTAAAGAGGACAATATAATGAACTTCCTATCCCTCATCCCAAGCTTTGATATTGCCACATGCATCCATGATGCTGATGTAATTCACATAGTAAACTTCAACTTCTTACAACTACATGCTCCATAACTCAATGATGGTTCAATGCATTTCAACCATAAGCCTTGATATTGCCACATGCATCCACAACGTAGATGTAACTCACACAATCAACTTCAACTTCTTACAATCGCATGCTCCATAACTCAATGATGGTTTAAGGCATTACAGCCTTGAGCCTCTTAGCAATGCTCATTGAGAGAGAGAGAGAGAGAGAGAGAGAGAACCTACATATGGAGCTAGCATTATCAAGAAGACATGATCTATAAGTGGAGTTAGCATTATAAATACTGCACCTTTCTACACACACACACACGCGCGCGCGCGCACTGACATCACCCCCCCACATGCCTTTGTACTATGTGGGCTTGGTTGCTTTCTCCTTGGTTTGGGGTAACCAAAGCAAACCTTAAAATACTATGTAGTAAAGAATATACCCGCTAGCCCATATGGGCATGTGTGTGTGTGTGTGTGTGTGTGTGTGTGTGTGTGTGTGTGTGTGTGTGTGTGTGCGTGTGCGTGTGCGTGTGCGTGTGCGTGTGCGTGTGCGTGTGCGTGTGCGTGTGCGTGTGCGTGCGTGCGTGCGTGTGCGTGTGCGTGTGCGTGCGTGTGCGTGCGTGCGTGCGTGCGCGTGCGTGTGCATGTGTGCATGCGTGTGCGCGTGCGTGCGCCCATGTGTGTGCATGCGTGTGTGTTGGTGTGTGGAGACACTTGTGAAAACATTTTTAGTAGTAGATACATAAAATTTTAACTAAACAATTAGGCACAAACCTTTGACTCAAAATTTTGGCACAATTTTTGAATCAAATTACATGAATTTTCCATTTTTATAACTACAATTTCTATAAAGTCCAAGTTTTGCGTGAGCATTGGAGATAGAAAATTTTAACCATAGTCTATGGTAGGAAAAAATCTGACAAATCCAAGACTTCAACATAGGTGGACTCAAAATTCAAAATTTGGAAACCCTTCCAAGTTCCATTAATCATTTTAACCACACATACACACACACATGCATGCATGCACATATAGTTAAAAATGAGGATTTTTGAGATAATGAGACCTAAGTATTAGAAGTACTATTTACATCATGCAACATAGAGACACAAAAAATCTACTTCTATCATATGATATTCTATATACATGATTTGCAAGTATTATCGAGCTAAAAACTAAGCTTAGGTTGTAGTCATATATCTTCATGAGGTATTCAATCGTGTTGGTAACGTATAGGATTTTCTAGGAATAGAATTGACTCTAAAATAATATGAATATCCAAGAATTATTTATAATGACTTAATGAGAAGTTGGGTGAATCCAAATACATACAATGACTTATCGTTATCATGCGCCGGGAAACCATTGAAGCCAGATCAAAGTTTTCAAGCAAGCAAAAATAAGTCAAAACAATTACTTCACATGTGCCGGCAAAGTGCTGGCAAGTCATATCCTATTTCTTGCCGGCAAGAACTTAATATTTAAAGCCATAAAACGCAAAAACTAAACGCCGATACAAATCATCTAGGCCAAAAAATATCAAAAAGTAATGCATTTATCAAAAAGTAGCATTAACAACTATTCTCATAGGCAATTTTGACCATGTTGGCTTGTCAAGCTTATTTCCTTTATTTTTAGTACACTTGGATGGCCGTATTTGGAGTTCTATGACAAAGGTATGGTGAAAACAAGTTATAGCTAGGCATAAGGCCTACACAATAGACAAACTCAGGGAAAGCACTGGAGAAGACAAGGAAAAGACTAGTTGATACCTATTCTATGCATGTTTGGAGCCTAATTTTGGACATCGTTACATCATTTTGTGCTTGAACTCTTGTACAACAATCATTGAATCTTTTGGGATGAAATAACTTGGATTTATGTAAGCTATAGCCTCAAAATTATTGGGTTTTCTCTAAGCCATAGTCTCATAACTATTGGGTTTCCTCTTAGCCATAACCTTAGAACTATTGACTATAAATTAATGTATATGCTATATGAGATTTGAGCCAACGCTCTATTAGGATAAATATAACGTATAGTTAGATTTATTCTATTTCTTGTAATTCAATTGATTCTCACCTTCATCTTCTGTGGAATTTATTGTCTCTCTTTTGTAATTTCTTCTTGTGAGAACTTCAGTGGTTTTAGGCTAGACACAACTATTCCTGAGACATCTTTGGTGAACCCAACATTGAAAGCCTACAAAATAATTTTGTAGGATGGGAGATGTTATAGGTTCTTTGGATGATGGAAGCCAATTATTATTGACTTTTATTGTGTATTTGCAATAATAGCAACAACAACAAAAGTAGGATTCTATTGCAAAGTATGAATCTATTGTAACCAAAGCACTGCACGATATGGAAAGCTACATTAAATTGTTCGATGGTTGGAATATTTCCAAATTCCTGAAAATTTATGCTAAGAAGATGGAATTCTTTGGGATTCCTCTACATAAGATGAGCTAGTATTTTGTGTACCCGTGTGTTCCATGATTTAAAACATTACATACACGGGATTTTATGCAAAAGATGCTAGATGGAATGAGTTCAAGAAAGCATTCAAGGAGAGTTTTACATCGAAGATACAAGTTTGGTGACTAGGAGAACTTTCATGGAGTGGGTTACAAAACTCAATAAAGGTCTTGCTGCTTGTAAGAGCTTTTGTGCAAGATCACATGTTTGCTCAACTAGATTCTATAGAGCAACATGCTTTAGAAATTGAGAAGATTGAATTATTTTTACAAGCCGTAGATCCTACTTTGCAATTTAGCTTGGAAGAGCTCCTTGAGGATGAAACTAGGGAATAGCATTTCAAAACAAATTGGTAGGATGTTAAGGATGTTGTCTCTATGCTTGTCAAGAGATAGAGGAGACATGCTAGGATGTATGTTGATCCTATGTCTTTGGTCTCTAGCAAGGTCATTGATCATGCAGGAAAGCAATCTATTTCTATAGCTACTCTAGTAAATAATGATATGACTGATGAGTTGGTTAAGGGTATGCATGACTTGCACAACTAAAGCTTACAAATCTAGAAGAAAAGGGGTAGTCTACACCTCCAAGAACTTCAATTTGAGAAGGCGTTTTATGCGGTGTATCTTGTGTGATAGAGCATAAGGATAGTGAAATGTTTAGGGAAGCATTGGAAAATAATTTATTTTTCTTCAAAAATGGGAAGATTCATCTTTGTGAGACAAGTTTGTAACTTGATCCAAACTTTGCAAAGGGTGGAATATAGAAGTTGACTGATGATATGGCTATACAAAATGCTTATGCTACAATGGAAGCCACCACATATCATCTCTAGATTGAGGAAAATCCTAGATGTGTTGCTATGTCTAGCAAGAAAGCTAAAATCTGGTCTCATGCTATGTATACTATAGACAAATGAAAGATCCTTAGAGCTGAATTGAATGATGCATGGAAGAATGTCCAAGAGACGATAGGATGGGATGCTCCAGTGGATTCGTTTTCTACCTATGCATATCTTGCTAGGTATTACAATGCACGATCTATGCAAAACACATAATAGGGCTACAATGCTATATATAGGAATACAAGAGAGCTACCGCATGCATTGTGAAAAAGAACCATACCATATCAAGAAATAAGCATAAAACTTAGAGATAGTGCTACAAATCTATGAGGATACATCATAGACCAATTAGACAACATACATCATACAAAGAACACAAAACATGATTGAAGTGTGGCAGAAATACATAGCATAATAATGGATGGAACTCTCTGAGCATTTTTATTCTCCAAAATCCCCATCATACATATAGTTAAAAGATGACAAAAGTTTTTAGGCCACACATGTAATAACATTAGTAACTTCATTTCATATGATATACTGAGCCCATTCGCATCAAAAGATAGCATAGACTAAGGTCTGAACCATAAGTAAGGGAAAACGAGATGTATCAAGCCATGGCTAGCACCTAGTACAGCTCTGTGGATGGATGTTTATATTGATGACTCGAACCCTTCCATGTTAAATGCCTTATTAAAATATATATATATATCCAATGAGATAAGTTATGCCTTACTCAAAGCCTTCTGCTTTGACCTAAGCCACACAAAGAAACCATGAGTAGAGCCTCTCTAGTAGGATACTCATAGCCCTTTAATGCAATTGCATAACCCACCCAAGAGATAGCCATCAAAACAAAAGGCATATATATAAACATAGCATGATAAGAAAATCAAAACACTAATAGTTTTCCAAATCTCTTCATGAGATATGATGCTCATGAATATCATGAGAATCTAACATAGTAATGACATGAGACTAATCCTGCATGAGGCTCCTATATAGTGAAATATATTACATCAATCTCAAGAATCTTTTTTGGTGCAAGATCTCTAATTTTGACTTCATTATTAATATCCAAAAGTACTTCATCAATGTCTAATTTACTACATCATCCAACTATATCTCAGCATGCACAAGTGACTTAACACTCTAGAAGCCAAAAAATACCATAGAAATTCTATCATGCTCTTCTTGTAGACCATCTAACATATCTTTCAAAGCATCCTTTTCTTGAATCAGGCCTTCCAAACTTTCACAATTGAAACTTTGTTGCAACAATGCATGTGGCCTAGAGATGACCTATGACATCCTATTTGCAATGGTATTCCATTGCTCATGCATACACTTCAACAAAGCATTCTTCATAGTGTTAAGATCCTTTTGCATAAAAATCAAACCCTCAAGATCAATTTGTAGATCTTGCAATAATTTCTTCTCAACTTGTAACAAAGGCTCTGTTTGAGCATCTAGTAATACTCTCTTAGCTCTAAGCTTGGCATTATCTTGAGCAACTAGTTGAATCTCTTGTTGAAATTTTTGTTGCATTACAGAAGTCCACCCTTGAAATTTGATGATGAAATCTTACATTTCTACAACATCATACCATACACATCAACTTGCCTCTCCAAAGCCTCAACTTCACTTTAATGCAACTCTTTAACATCTCTTTCTCTCTCTCATTTGCAAGCTATTGTTGCAAAGCTTGCACCACGTCCAACTTCCTTGCACCACCAACTTGCAAATCAAAAAGGAATTTATGCAATCCACTTATCCAAGAACAAGCCTCATCAATATTTTGTGGTACATAATATGAAACCATATCCAACTTTGTTGCACCACATCCAACTTCATTGCACCACCAACTTGCAAATCAAACAGGAATTTATGCAATCCACTTATCCAAGAACAAGCCTCATCAAGATTTTGTGGTACATAATATGAAACCATAGGCTTTGGCTCATTATGCCTAGTGTCCATTCCATGCAAAACATCTTATGTCTTTGGGATTGCTTCCAACTTGACCTTTAAAAACTTAACCTTCTTTTGCATCCCCACCACAACTTCATCATCATTATTCGCATCCTCTTTGTTATCCTCATCTAACCACTTAGAAAGATCCATAGGCATAGTACAACCAAGTCCATCATCATGGTGTCCCTCATGCATTACAAAAGACATACTTAACGGAGTTACTTGCTTACATGCATTATGATCTTCACTATACATTAATGCATTCTATTGCTCTACATCATGATCATAGACATCAATGAACAATCCATCAACAAGCTTTGTCTTCTTAGAGGCATTATGCTTATCCCCTTTTGAAGCATTCGATAAGGAATACTTAACATTTGGACACACAACCATCAAGTGAGCACATAACCATGCAAGCATAGCACCAATTCTACTCTTCTGTGGTTTCGTCGTACAGTGGGTACATAAACCTCTTGCATCATTTTGTCATCAAGTGTGCCCACCCAATTAGGCATTGCATTATTCTCAGTGTACCATAAAATTCCATAGGTATCTTGAGTGAGATTGTCAGTCTTGACGAATAAGAGAAACCATTCCATAAACCATTTTATATTTCCTTTTCTTGGGGTCCGCATTCCTCAATACATATTGTTTCGAGCACCTATTGGCAAACCAAACTTTGCTTGCATCACTTCTCGGTACATCTCTAATGTTTAATGGTCCAATGCAAAAATCTCAACTAAAAGAGAAGGGGTAATGTCTAGTTTTCCACCAATCTTCCTGATATTATGAAGAATAGCCAGTTGCTTTGTAGAATGGGGGTTATTAGCCCATGAATCCCATGGTAATTTATAGTAAATCCACCCCTAGTATTTGCATTTGAGGTATCAACATGAAGTATTGAATCCACCAATGGAGCTAATGACTCATCTTCTTCACTTGAGACTCCATGAGTAGCTTTAGGTGTCAACTCCCTCTTCCTAGAAGGCATGATTTCAGGTGTGATGTTAGACCAGTCAAGATCATCCACATCATCATCTCACAGTGGTTGTCAACTCCTCTTCAAAGGCAACTTCTATGCTCTCTTTTCCACGATCTTCACCATGTTACAAGGGAGTAAACTTGGTTGAGAATGAAGAGAGGGTTGCAAACAATGTTGAGATACTACACCTTGCTCATGAGGAGGAGAATATGCAATCACCAAACAATGCAACGTGCTCCTAACCATGCTCTTCTCCCTTTTCACATCCTTTTCCTTCAAACCATGAGTGGAAAGACACAAAAAGAGAGACTTATCACTCCAATGATTGCTTGTGGTAGTCAACATTTCCCAAATACTTGACTTTTCATACTCCAGTTGAGTCCAAGTAAACTAAAAGTCAAAGTGCACTTCTAGTTCCTCTATATAAGACCTTACAATTATAGTTGGTCTCTCATATGTCTCATCAACAAAAGGACACACACTTGCGACTAAATAAAGATCTTTTAAAATTCCACGTCATCCTTACAATGAAGACCTCTAAAAAACACTTAGAAACATCTTGACTTTGCCACCCATTCCCATGGACAAGTGTTTTATGCATCAAATACCACAAACCACTAAGGACCCACATTACCGATGCCACAAGACTCCAAAAAAGACAATTGACATCTTGCACTTCCTACAATAGGAACAATGCCTATTTAGTTGTTTCAGGAGAAGAAAATATAACTCAAAGAATAAATGTATCACCAATAATATCGCAAATGTCAGTGTTACTTGAAAAGAATAAGGCCCATTTTACGAACTTACAATTATCAAAGCCAAAAAATCTTGAATTGCAACTTCAGGCACTACTATGGGAACTTGAAGCAAATTGACTACTATTACTCCCTTAAGCTATGAATCTTGATCTGGATCATCATAATTAGGTTGCAAAAGTCTCTGCATTCTAAAACCATTGATTGTTGGCTTTATGACTTCACCTTGTAGTGTAGTTAGGACAAAAGTTCCTTGACCAACATCCTTTACTATTTCATAAGGACTTGTATAACAAAGCTTAATATTACCTAGATGGTTCCCAAGCTTCGAGTTGTACAACATCATGAGGTCTCCTTAAAAAAAATTCTTTTTCACATGATGCCTCGTCTCTAGACAAAGTTGCTTACATTATCCCATCAAGTGAAAAGTTTAACATGTGATCATGAAATGAGTTTAATTAGTGCACTTGGACATTGAACAATTCATTGTCAGGTAGTTGATCATTAACACCTTGTACATGATTTATTGACTCAATTCTACTAAAAAAATCTACTACAGTATGTTCTTTGCCTATTGTATGCACAATTTTATAATCAAACTCTTACAACAAGAGCATCCTTCTTGATTCCCTAACAAATAGTGTCAAAACTTTTGTAATGCAAATACCATACCCAAGGCTTCTCTCTTTGTCATAATATAATTCTTTCTACTACCATTATCCTTCTACTAGCATAGTAGACTAGCCTAAACCATCCTGCAACTTCCTCCTACATCAGGATTGCTCCCACCACAATGTTTGAAGCATGTATAAACACATGAAAAGGAAGATCCCATTGTGGGGGTTGGAGGATTGGAGCTACAACCAACATCTTCTTTAATATATTAAAATCCTTCTCTTGATCATGTCTCCATACAAACTGAACACCTTTTTTTTTGTAAGCAAAGTAAGAAGATGTTCCAAGGATTGAAGGTATCTAATATGCCACTTAAAACCCATCTAGGGGTGTGTAAATCACTTCTTCCAAAATTTGGAAGAGTTAGTTGAAAACCAAAGTGCCAAACAAGTATGAACACTCCTTGAAAATGAGGCAATCCAACTGCACCTTCCAGTATTGCTCCCTTGTTTAGACCCACAAACCACATAACCTCCTATAATGTTGCAAGTGTTGCAAGCTTTTGAACCGCTTGAATTTTTTTTGGGATAAATGGCCATGCCTTGCTATGAAATAATATGTCCCTATAAAACCCATTCCTCTTTTTGTAGCAACACTAATTTAAATGGATTAAGTGACATTCCAAACTTACAGCATCTTTCAAAACAGAGCCTTAAATGTTGTAAATGGTCTGATTTCTTGCCAAAAACACAGAAATAATCAATAAATACTCTCATAAATGTAGTGATATATGGGTCAAACATTTTACGAGCTACTCCTTGGAGTTCTAATTGTCAATCCTTTAATCTAAAGTTCATGATTGTACTTATAAAAGCTCCCCATTCAATGATAAAAGTGGTCTTATCCATGTCTTCTAGATGCATTCATATCTAGTTATAACTGAAAACCCATCCGAGAAGTTGTAAATTTCATGACTTGCTACATCATCTATCAAGGAATTTGTGGATGGAAGAGGAATGGATCAGTGATTTAATCTTTATCTTTTCCTTTCTTCTTATCTCTTGATGCCTGGAGGCATATTCTACGATGGATTCCATGAGGTTTTGCAGTGGATTCCGTAAAATTATATTTATTTGTCGGGACTCGTACACAAGGTGGATTCCTTGTGCAAAAAGTTGACGGGGACGCCTAACCTTTTCAGGTGTCACGTTAATTTAATGTACAAGTGGGTGATTCCGCAAAATACATATTTAAATTAATGGACGTTTATGAGTTTAGAGTGCGCACTCATATTAGATTAAGGTTAGGACAGAGTTCCAACCTATTTATTTATTTTGTAGCTAAAGACTGCTAGGTATTAACTTTTGTCAGTTTAATTTTATTATTTTCTAACAGTTGTGAATGCTTCAGTTGATGTGTAGAACAGGTGGTGATGGCGTTGGAAAGCACTGGGTGATAGCGTGCATTCAAGTTATTTAGAATAAATTATCATTGTTTATGGACACACATCTTAGGCATGGCCCTAATATTTATTTTGGTGTGCTTATTTATTGAAGTGCATGACATATATTTATTATTTTGTATACGCATGGGTGCACGATTTAAATATTTATAATTGGACTGTATTTGGGCAATATTTGGGCACTGCCTGATTCTTGGGCCGCCTAACCACTTTATTCTTTATTTGGACAATAGCAAACACAAAAGCTAAAGCATGCTAATTGTAAAATTGGGTTATTTTTGAGCTTGGAGATGAATAAAATATTAAATACATGCTTTGTGGAGCACTCACACAAGACATGGGGGGAGATTGTACCCAATTGGTCTTTTTGCCTCATGTCGTGCAAGTTTATTCTCTTGAATTTTGAGCTTAAAGTAGAGTTATTTGTTCTTGGGGACCTTTCGTTGCTCGCTACGTACGCATACGGCATCTGATTTGCGCATCAATGGTATTAGAGCGAAGCTAAGATCGAGGGCTTTCAATCACTTACCATCTCGTGTGAAGGCGAAGCTCCTGGAATGAATGGGATCTACAGTCAGTCTCGCGACAATCCGTCAATATCAATGTGTTCATGGCAGTGAAGAACCCCCTGTTACACTGTTGGATCGAGAAGGACCAGCCTCTGCTGACAAAGGACCACCCGGGAAGTTTCTTTTGAAGAGGTTTTCTTATCAGAGAGAACAGTGAGCAAATTTTTCATTAATATTTTCTTTAAGCTTTACAAAGCTTAAGCTTTGCTTAAGTCCTTGACAATTTGATGAAACACTGCGAGAGGATGTACTCGATCATGACACTGTCGACGAAAAGCTGCCATCGTTCTGGTCGTGATAAGAAAAAAAACATTTCATTAATCTTTAAAGTTAAAGCTTAAGTCTCTTTAAGCTATTAAGCTTAAAACTTTCAAAGTTTCAATCTTCCCATGGTGGCAGTTCACACATAATTAATACCGAACTTGTCTCAACTTTCCTGGAAGCCTCTGTTCACACCCGTGTTGTGACAGAGATAATTTCCAGCGAGTAGATTGATATACGCATTCTTCACGGGTGAAGAATTCGTCGACAAAGAATTCTAGCAACTTTCGAATCCACAAAGAAGAAAGATTGTTAAAAGCCATTAAAAAAAAGAGAGAGCAATCCTTGTAAACCCGACCTTGAGCTATGCTCATCCCACTAACAAGATTTCGAGTGTGTGAGGTTGTTTGAAATTTTGCAGGATGATAGATCAAAATATGGAAGATTTCATGGCCGAAGGTGACTTATCGGAACCAACGATGGAGCAAAAATTGGACCTAATTATGATGCAGCTTCAAGAGGAATGAAGAGCACGTCAAATTTTGCAAGCTCAATTGGCCACTCTTCAATGATCTATTGCCAATCAAGATGGACCACAGCCTAAAGATGTTATACAACGTACGATCGATGCGACACTTGGAGTAAAATCTATCTAGAAAGAAGCCAAGATAAGTAAAATAAATTTCAAATTTTGCACTTTCAATGGGTTACACGATGGAAAGTCTATTCTTGCTTTTATCAGTCAATTTGATGATTATTTCTATGAAGAACAGTATGCCGAAAAAGAAAAAATTAAGTATGTCACTAATCATTTAGTTGACATAGCATCGCTATGGTGGACTGTTGTCCGCAAAAGCTTTGGTTGTCCTACTACTTGGGAGACTTTTCAAAAGAAAATTTTGCAAAACTTTCTTCCACCTCAATTTCATGAAAAAGCAATCAAACAATGGGATCTTCTGCAACAAAGAGATCGCGAGCTTATTTCACAATATATCGAGCGTTTCTGGAATGCTTTATTGCAACTTCAAATGCTCAAAGATGTACTTGAGGTGACCCATAAGCGTAAGTTTATGTCTAGTTTACTTGGTCACTTCTATGCGGAAGTGAACATGTTCAAGCCAACAACTCTCAAGGATGCGATTTCCTTGGCCTATGATGCTGAAGACAAAATTTGAGGATGAGAGAAGCCACCACAACAATTCTCAAATAACGGTACAAAGCAATTCAATTCTAAGTTTGAAAGATTCAATCAAAACCGCTTTGTTCCATCTTCATTCCATAAATCTTGGACACGACCCTCAGCTTTACCATCAAACACAAATCCAAATCCTAAGTCATCTCTTCAGCCAAATCCCAATGTTCCTAAACTTCCCGCTATTACCAATAATGTTTCTAAAGCAAAATCCATAGTCTGATATAAGTACCATCAACCTGGATATCTAGTGGTGAATTGTCAATCCAAAAAGCCAACTGTTCACAACTACTTGGGAGTGAATGAAGACCATGAAGAAATGCCAGATTTCACGGAAGACAATGACGATATCGGTACTACTTCAGATACTTTACCAGGTATACCAAATCCCCATTCTTTATTAAAGATGAAATGTTTTGTGCATGGTAAAGAAAAGATTGTTTTACATTATGGTTGGAGCACACACGATTTTATTTCTGCAAAATTGGTCAAAGAATTGAATTTACATACTATTTCCACTCATTATCGCATCAAGGCTATATTCTTAGGCACTAGATAGAATGGAACACAAGAAGTGCATGACTTAGAAATTAAAATTGGTGATTATGCTGAACATATAAATTTCTTAGTTGTGCCTTTGCAATCTAGTGACATTATCTTAGGGATGCCTTGGCGTCATCAGTATAATCCCAATATATTATCTTAGGAATGCCTTGGCGTCATCAGTATAATCCCAATATAGATTATTCCACTCATTCAATGAAGATTTATTCTAATGGAAAACAAATCATATTGCATGGGCATGCACGCTTTCGATAATTTTCCATTGCTTAGTCATACACAGGCTAAACGTGCATTAAGAAAATGTAGCAAATCCTACTTAATATGGGTGAATGAGATTGAAGTTAAGGAAAATCAGATGCATCCTAGGCACACAGAATTTCTTTTACAATTTAAAGATTGTTTTGTTGCTGACTTATGACCTAGTTTACCACCTACGCGTCTTGAAGATCATAAAATAGACTTAATTCCAGGTTTACAACCACCATGTAAAGCACCTTATCGACATAATCAAATTGAATAGAAAGAAATCCAAACCCAAGTTGAAGAATTGTTAACTCGAGGACTCATTAGACCCAATAGTTCCCCATTTGGCGCACTTGTCTTATTAATTAAAAAGAAAAGTAACACCTATAGGATGTGCATTGATTATCGTGCCCTAAATAAGATCACTGTCAAGAATAGATATCCAATTCCTAGGGTAGACGACATCATGGATAAACTACAAGGGGCTGCAATATTTAGTAAAATAGATCTTAAATCTGGACACCATCAAGTACGATTGGACACATCTGATACTTTCAAAACTGCATTTAGGACTCAATTTGGACATTATGAATTCCTTGTTATGTCTTTTGGTTTAACTAATGCACCGGCCACATTCAGTCGTATGATGAATCGCATATTTTTGAAGCATCAACATTTTGTTATTGTTTTCTTTGATGACATATTGGTTTTTAGCAAGAATGAGAATGAGCATTATGAACATTTATCCTTGGTTTTCAAATTATTAAAAGAGAATCAATTATATGCTAATCCTGAAAAGAGTGAATTTTTTCATATCCAAATTGAATACTTAGGGTATATTGTTTCATCTGAAGGTATTAAAGTTGATCCTAAAAAGATAGAAGCAATTTTGAATTATATGCATGAATTATGTTCTTTCTTAGGTCTTGCTAGCTTTTACAGAAAAATTGTGAGAAATTTTTCATTGCTTGCATTACCTCTGGCAAAATTATTAAAGAAAGGTATTGTGTATCATTGGTCTGAAAATTAACAAAAGTCTTTTGATTTACTGAAACATGCCTTAACACATGCTCCTGTATTGCAACTCCCTGACTTTAATAGACCTTTTTTCTAGTAGTCACTGACGCTAGTGGATCTGGAATAGGAGCTGTCCTTATGTAAGATTCCCATCCCATAGCCTACTCTAGCTGCAAACTTAAACCCTCTGAACTTAGGTATTCTACCTATGATAAGGAATTGCTAGTTGTAGTTATGACAATGGAAATAATATTTAATGGGATCTGAATTTATGATAAAAAATGGCCAATAAAGTATCAAACATCTCCTTAGTCAGCCACAAATCTCTGACTATTACATTAAATGGACTGCTTTTATTCAAAGTTTTCATCCACTTATCCAATATCAACCTGAAAAAGAAAATGTTGTTGTCGATGCCTTGAGTAGAAAACCAACTATTCATAATATTTTTGTGATATCTTTTGATTTCCTTATTCCTATGAAAGATACCTATGATCAAGATCCTAGTTTTCAAGTTGATTGGAATAAATTAATTGCAAATAATTGGATTCCAATTGATTCATTGTCTTATGCTGATGGATTTATGTTTTATGAGAAAAGGTTATGTGTAATTGTTCCATTTAGATCATTTGTGTTGCACGAAATTCATTGTCCCCCATATCAAGGCCCTAGAGGTATTATTTCTACTTTACGTACATTGGTTGAAGATTTTTACTAGCCACAGATGGATTTTGACATTTTTAACTTTGTAACTGAATGTATAATTTGTCAAAGAGTTAAGGGACACCATGGTAAGCAATATGGTTTATTAATGCCTATACCAATTCCAGAACGACCATGGGAACATATTTCAATGGATTTTATTACTAATTTTCCTAACACTCAAGCTAATCACGATATGATTTGGACTATTGTAGATCGGTTTAGCAAACAAGCATATTTCATTCCATGCGAGAAAACGTTAACTGCATCTTTAGCCACTCAATTATTTCTGAAAACTGTTTTCACTAACCATGGTTTGCCAAAAGTTATTATTTTTTACCGAGATTCCAGATTCTGTAATAAATTTTTGACTACTCTATTTGCTAATCTAGGAATAAAGATTGATTTTTCATATGCATTTCATCCTGAAACAAATGGGCAAACAGAAGCTACAAATAGTACAATCTTGGATCTTTTACGTGCATACATAATTTCAAAACCACAAACATGGGATACACACTTGCATTTACTTCAGTTTGCTTATAATAATACTCCACATACAGCTACACGAAAAGCACATTTCGAAATCATTTATGGACATAGATTACCTACACCTATTACTTCATTGTCAAATAAAGTTAAAGCTACTGATGATATTGCCAATATGCATGCTACTATTTTTGATGAAGTCAAATATATGATTGCGAAAGCCTAGAAATCATATACAAAACAAGCTAATAAGAAAAGAAAAGCTATGAATTTCACAGTTGATGATTATGTTTGGTTACACATAGAAAAGCAAAGATTACAAAGTGTTGAGAAACATCCTGTTGTCAAATTAGCTCATAGATTTTATGGACCTTTCAAAATCATTCACAAAATTAATGACAATGCCTTTAAATTAGCACTACTCCAACATTGGAAAATCCACAATACTTTTCATATTAGTTTGTTGCGACCTTTCAAAGGCTAGTTACCTGTCCACCCTGTCTATGAAAATCCTCCTTTGTTAGAAGAAGAAACTGAAATCCTTGAACTTGAAACTATTTTAGACACTAATTATATGACCATTAGAACTGGCCGTAAATATTCTAGATATTTGGTAAAATTTAACAATCATCTTGTTGAAGAAGCCCAATGGATTCACGCTCGTGACCTAAGTGCTTATCCCTCATTGCACTCTCCACATTGAGCTAATAGCAATTGAGGACAATTGCTATCCCACCTTGGGGGTATGATGCCTGGAGGCATATTCCATAGTGGATTCCGTAAGGTTTTGCGGTGGATTTCGTAAAATTATATTTATTTGCTGGGGCTCGTACACAAGATGGATTCCTTTTGCACAAAGTTGACGGGAATGCATGTCTTGTTCAGGCATCACGTTAATTTAATGTGCCAGCAGGTGATTCCATAGCGGGTGATTCCACAAAATACATATTTAAATTAATGGACGTTTATGAGTTTAGAGTGCACACTCATATTAAATTAAGGTTAGATTTATTTATTTTGTAGCTGAAGACTGCTAGATATTCACTGTTGCCGATTTAATTTTATTATTTTCTAACAATTGTGAATGCTTCCATTGATGTGTAGAGTAGGCGGCGATGGCATTGGGAAGCACTGGGTGATAGCGTGTATTCAAGTTATTTAGAAGAAATTATCATTTTTGATGGGCGCGCGTCTTAGGTGTGGCACTAATATTTATTTTGGCGTGCTTATTTATTGAAGCACTTGACATATATTTATTATTTTGTATGCGCATGGGTGCATGATTTAAATATTTATTATTGGACATTGTATTTGGGCACTGCCCGATTCTTGGGCCGCCCAACCGCTTTATTCTTTATTTGGAAAAAAGCAAACACAAAAGCTAAAGCATGTTAATTGTAAAATTGGGCTATTTTTGAGCTTGGAGATGAATAAAATATTAAATACATGCTTTGTGGAGTGCTCACACAAGGCATGGGGGGAGATTGTATCCAATTGGTCTTTTTGCCTCATGTCGTGCAAGCCTATTCTCTTGAATTTTGAGCTTAAAGTAGAGTTCTTTATTCTTGGGGACCTTCCAGTGCTTGCTACATACGCATATGACATCCGATTTGCGCACCATCCCTAGAGGACCCTCTATCCTTCTTGGACTTCTTCTTATGCTGTTTTTGTCTTTTTTCCATATTGTCATAATCAAAGTCACTAAACTTAGTATCCAGATCAGATTTTGAAGAGGAATCTGAATTAGACTCTGAAGAGTAATCCTTCTCATCACTGCTATTATTTGAATCCGAATTTTTGAAATCACAATCTAGAGAATCCTTGCTGGCCTTTTTCTTAAACTTACTCTTGCCAAGTCTCCTCTCTACCCTTTGGATAGCATCAGCCAACACATCTATCATAGCATTTCCATGAACTTTCACATTGGCGATTGCACTAGCAACAATTTAATCTAGACCTTTCACAAAGGACAAACACTACAAATCAAAAGATGGTTTTTTTGCAACATCCAATTTGTTCAATAATTTCTTGAATTGTTGTACATAATATTTCAAGTTCCTTAACACATTTATGGCTATCTTGTGTTTTCTAAATCTACTTAGAAAAACATTTTAAAGTGCATTGTATGTAGTAAAATGAGCAACATCATAAGTGTTATATCAATCCATAGCCTTACACTTGAAGGTTGCAGCAAACTATTATAGATTAACATGGTCCCCATACGTATTATTAAAACCACTAGCCAATCACCTTGTCTCAAACTATGTGACATGGCATCCTGGATCCTTCTTCTTCTTTCCAAAAAATTTAGAAGCTTTGATCTTAGGATTAACAGGTGGATTGGGATTCATTATCTTTTGCATTTTCTTCTTTAATGGGGATAAATGGTTAAAGTTGAGAGATTTCTTTGCAATTACTACTGTACTCCACAACAACACTATCCTATCAAGTACTAGATGTTGCAATCTTTCCACCACATGATTAGGAGGGCTTGTTTGATCTTGAAAAATATACACTTCATCCTCTTTATCTGCGAGACTTGGAGGAGTCTCCATAGAGCTAGTAGGAGAATGGCAAATTGTAGCAGTACCTACAGAGGTACCCACATCCTAGAAATCCTTTGTATAGTTTATAAATACTTCTTCATCCAGGGTGTTAAATCCTCTTGCTTGTCCTCCATCATTCTGCACTATCCCATGCTGCTACTGTCGGGCCCATACTTCTCTCAATTCCATGGACTTGCTCTAGTATGCAAGGATGACATTTGACAAGTGTGGATAATTCTTTGACATATACACAAAGATGCAAGATTAAGCCTTGAAACTACATCATCCTGCTTCAGGGAATATATCACTACTTTAGGTTTTATAAGAAATTCAAAATTCTACCATCAAAAGAGAGTCCATTTTTGGTTGGTTTTTAAACCATAGGTCTTGGGACGCAATGGCAAGAAATACATACAAAAAACTCTTTGAACTACATATAGGAAATTTGGTTTTCTTCCATAAAACAAAGTTGTTGGTAATGGAGCTTCAAACTAGAGGTCCAGGATGACAATAGATTTCCAAAGTGTTACAACCCTAATCTATGTAGAACACATAATAGGGCTACAATGTTGTATACAGGAACACATCAGACTAGTGCAAGCATTGCAGAAAAGTACCATACTTTATTAGAGAATGTGCATAAAACTCAGAGATAATGCTACAAAACTATGAGAACACATCATAGACCAATTATAATAGTACCAATGAGACAAAGAATAGAGAATATGACTGAAGCATGGTAGAAATACACATTATAATGATGGTTGGAACTATCATAGTATTTCTATTCTTAAAAATCCCCATTATATATACCGACATGATGATCAAATTGACATAAGAAATACACCTTTTCTAGCCACACTTGTAACATCATTTCATATGACATACTAAGTCCATTCAGATGTAACTTCATTTCATATGACATACTAAGTCCATTCACATCAAAAGACAACATAAACTAAGGCATGAACCATAAGTATGGGTAAATGAGATGTGTCAAGCCGTGGTTAGCACTAGGCCATAGAATACACATGCGATTGTTGAAGAAAAGAGAAAGAGGGATGAATATAATTTAGGTACATCTAAGAGTGTCACTAGATGGAGTGGTAGATCACACCACTACCTCATGCTTGGTGTCACAAGCATAGGACACAAGGCAGTAGGAGAGCAAAGCAAATTGGGTGCAAGTTGTAAGGTAGATTAGGGAGTTAGTGCAACCTTAGGAAGTAAGTTTAAACCATAAAAACCATTTTGTTAAAAAAGCCTCTAACTTTAGTCTATGTTTTATATTTTGTGGGAAAGGTAAGGGGCCTATTTGCAAGCTCAAAGCAAGGGGTTTGGATAAATAGGGAGATTGAGGGAAACATGAAATCGCTTTTGTTTCAAGTTTCCAAATTTTGGTTTTGGACTCTATGGTTTTGCCCTTGTTGGTGTTCACTTTTGTGTTTGGTTTTTGGGCTTTTACTTTTGGAAGTAGATGTATTTAAAGGGATCATAGAAGGATTGGGAGAAGAAAGTGAGAGCAGACCAAGACTTGCAATGCATGTAGGGAGCAAGGTGAAGGAGGAGAGTTGGAATCTCACTCAGATCAAATCTACCTCTACCCTCGCAAGAAATCCATAGATATGGCATCCACAACCCCACTCTATAGGTAGCTAGGTAGCTTGCATACTCGATTTTGTGAATCTTGATTTGTAAACTTTCTGAAACTCTCAAGCTCTCAAGGGAGTCGATTGTCAGGCCACCACAATTGTGGAGCGTTGTTGTGATGCTGCGTGTCCACCACTGCAAACCTGAGGGTAGAGTTATTCGCCAAGAATTTGAAAACATTAGTCAGCATCATTAGGAATTTATTTTCTGTTGTGTGTGTCTTTTTGTTTGTATTTTGCATAACACACGAGCACAAGTAGTTAGGCTTGGCACAATTTCTTCAGTGCATTCATAAATTTTTGTGTGGAGCATCATTTGATTGATTGCATCACATGTATCCATCATTGCATATTTTCCCAAATCATGTATCCATCGTTCGATTGATTGCATCACATGTATCCATCATTGCATATTTTCCCAAATCATGAGTGAATGTGCACAAAGTTTTGTTTAAAAGCATATTTTCTTGTTAGGGCACAATGCATGGAAAGTAAGGTTCTTTGGAATGTGAACGAAAGATGTTGTAAAGAAAACTTGGACCGATGTTGATTTCCACTTCTAGTTCTTCCTAAAACACCTACCTTATGCCCATCGGCTATTGCCAGACTTCTTTCAGAATTTTGAGGGGCCAACTCGACAGGCTGCTCAAGCAATTTCTAGTCTGTGAAGCTCGTGTATCTGACTGGATCTGGTTAGGAGATTCATTTTGCCAAAATAATCACTAGCGCAGCACAAGTGACTACAAGATCAACAACAAGTCTGCTACATGGGATGATTATAATGCTACAATGAGGCCTTTAGGCATCCTCATTAAGGCTTGCAACTTCTTAGTTTTCAAGGTGATGTTGAATCGTTTGTATCCAAGAATCCAAATGAGTTAACTACCCTTTTTGAGCAAATTCTGGATCTAAGAAGTTCAAGATAGAATATGAAAATTTGGAAAGTTCAGAAAACACATGAAGAAGAAAAGTCTACATTCAGAAAAAGAGGTCTATAGTAATTGAGAGGAAGCAAATGAAAGAGCAGATAGAGCTTGAAATTAAGGAAAAGAAGAAAGAGCAAATTGTTTTTACGAAGGATTTATTACATTGTGAAAAGAGGATAGTAAAGAAAAGGGTGGAACTGGACAAAAAGCATGCTGAAACCTTGAAACTTAAGGAAGAGAGAATGCAATTATTTTCTTCTCTAAGCACTTGACATGCTTTTCTGAACCATATTGGTTTGAAAACTTTGTCAAAGGTAAGCGATAAGGATGACGAAAGCCATAACTGCGCGAAAGATGCTTATTAAAGAACAACAAAGACAACCTTGATTTTGTATTCTCTCAAGATTATTCGGTGGTAATGCATGTGTCCTCGAGCATTCTCCTCTGCGAGCGTCTTCTCTTGCAGCTTTGGCCAAGTGTGGTGCCCTTAAAGAGGCTCACCATATTTTGCTTCTTGGCCATGAAAATCAGAAATTCCTTAAACGACCCTAATTTTAGCATACAATGTTTGAGGTCAAGGTGTTGATGCTTGGGAGTTTATCGTTTTGGCTGAGACGTAACGATCATCCTGTCTTGAAAACAACATTATTAAGGTCATGTGAACTCATCTATTATCTCTTTTATGTGATCATTTATTATCCCTTGTGAATGGCTAAGATTTGTTTACTTCTTTTACCATGACAAGGAGTGATACCTTGTGTGAGTTTACAGAGTATGGATGCTTCCTGGTGCCTTTACATGAGAACGAAGATGCGGTTCTAAAGAAGAAGCTACTTAAAATTGTGAAAGAGATGGAGCTATCATGCCATATATAAATATTCTTTATCATATCGATATTGCCATCCAAACAAACTGACTATGTTTCTTTTCAAGGTTGATGTATGAACAACTAATTTGGTATGAATTCCTTGTAACTCTTCTTGATCTCTCTAAGAAAACCATGTTAGAGAGGATCTTGAGTTGAACTTAATGCTCCTCGCTCATTGAAGTTATTGCCTTCTTCAAAGTTTGCTATCAAATTCAAGAGTCAAGGCTTGAGGTCAAGCTTTAAGACCCTCGCCTAGGCTTGAGGTCAAGCTTTAAGCCCTCGCCTACATCGAAATTTCTGAACCTATAACTTGCCAATATTTTTAACCAAGAATTGTTTTTCTCATTTAAAATTCTTCTGGATAAGTTTTATTTCATTGAATTCTCCCATCTCAAAGTGTCCTTGCGGCGAGTGACTTTCACAAACCCCTGTGCGAATCCATGTGAGAGCATTGTCACAGCGCGTAGGGAAGGGTTGAAGGCTTCAAGCCAAGTTCTTGAAGATGTTGATAGAGCTTCCAACTGCATGTTCTTAGCAAAGATCACAAGAGTATTATCTCATAAGTTCTAACTCAAATCAAGCTTGTTTTCTTGACTTTAAGAGCAATCACAAATTATAAAATCAAGTACAATATGCTGTCATGTATCATGAACAACTCTGCATCCCATCATTCATACATGATGCCATAGCATGAATCAACTTTGCATGATTACATTCAATGTAGACTGTTAGGGACAAAAGCTTATGAGTCAATTACAAGGCTTGTAGGCAAAGAGACTTGCTTCAAGAGAGCTTCAAATTGTGTTCTTGATAAGGATAAGTTACCACAGCTAAGAAATAAGAGAAAAATCTCATCTTAATTCAACTCAAAGCATCTATGAATGATCTACAAACATTGCCTTGCCATAGGGGCACATAATACTTGCATATTTTGACAAGATGTCTTCTGTAGAGTAAGAAATGAATTAAAATAACAATGTTGTAGCTAATTCTCTGAATATCTCTCAAGATTTCAGCTGCAAATCAGCCCAAATATCTTCTGGAATTCACCTTTGATGATAGCATAAACTTCCCTTAACACAGTGTCGGAGCGTTTGGTGTCGAAAGTCCACCATGGGGGTAAGAGACAACAGGGTAAAGGGAGATTCATGGAGAGGAGTAGACGGAAGAGAAGGGGTTTGAAAAAATAGAAGACGTAGAAGAATACTCCCAGAAAGAAATAGAAAATGAAGAAGAATACTAACAGAGATGAAGCCTGTTAGTTTATTTCAACATTATGAGAAGATAAAACTCTAATAGACAAAAACGTGTATAAAATAATATCTTCCTCTATGCTGCTTAGATCGCCAATCTGATGCATCCATTGGCTCTGAAAGGGGGGTAAAATATTAGGACACCTGGCCAGGATTCAGCTAGATCACTCCTTCTTCATCTCCCACTTTAGAGTGCTGTTCACTGCTTGAAAATAGCGATCGTGCCTCGTGCGATTTTGCCAATCTCTCTTTTTACATAAAATCCTCTCAAATTAGCTGAAAGCTACATGCTTTCTTTTACATGTTATCATAATCTAGAAGTTGTCTACAATTTTATGGATTTTTACAAGAGATAATATCTAAAATATCAAAAATTGACTAAAACTTGTCCAAAAATCTAATATTTTTGAACCACGGACACTAACACTAATGTCTAAAATGGCATTGCATCTCTAAATCAATAAGAAAGCCGCACTCTAGATTTTTTTTACACGGTGTGTGTGTAGTGGCACGACAGTGTGCCATGAGGTCCCTCTTGTAGTTAGATGAGGGTAGGGGGAGAGAGACTTGGGGACATTAGACAAAGGGAGATGGAGTGGGAAGAGAGATTAAAGATTGGACGGATAGTCCAAGCACTCAGAGGGAGAGCATTGGAGCGCTTGGACACAAAGTAAGGAAGAGAGAAAGGGGTTTTCAATTGGATGCATAGACTCGTTGACCTTAAGCCACAACTACAATTAGATGAGAGCTAGAGTTCCAAGCACCAGAATGTTGAAAAACTTTTTGTAATGCTTATTGTTTCCAAGGCTTTTTGTGAAGCCTTTAGAAGCTATATGAGTTGCATCGGACAATAGGAAGGGAGGCATTAAGTGATCAGATGGGTGGAGAGAAGTTGTGACATAGGACAATAAGTCCTTAGCCAATATTGGATGGAAGTCCATGAGTCCTCAACAAGACAAAAGGGTGACAAGAGGATTAGATGGATAGTCCAAGCACTTGAACGAAAGCATTAGTCCATAGGGCCTCAAAAGAAGAGTTGGCAATTTCTCATGGCCAAAGGGCCTCATCCATGAAATCGGATGGCACATGTTGTGCCTTGACTAAATTGGACAAAGCCATGTTGAATTAGATGTGAGCTACATTCAAATGACTGAAAATCAAGTATTTTTATGCATTTTCCATCCACTAAGCACTCAAATGTCCAAAAACAGTCTACCAATTGGAATTCAAGTAGGCCGCCATAGAGCTACCACCATGCCCCACCACCACCCTAGCATTTGTCTTAAGATTTAGTCATCATAAGTCAACCCGAGCCCTCCACCATGCCACATCTTATAAACTCACGTGGTGCCCTCCTCGCCATATACTCACTCACCTTGCCACCTTGCTCGATCGACTTGGCCACCTTCGGCCACCACTCCTTCCCACACCATGCAAGGCCAATCGGTCATGAGGGGGATTTGACCATGTGGACCAAGCCACTAGGTGATAGACAATTTAGCCATCAACCTTGGTAGGAAAAATCGTGACGTTAAACAACACACCCACAGTGGTTGGATGACTTCACATCAAACCACCATAAGTGTAGGCAATGTTTTATGGCTTGGGGTTATCTCAACTTGTTATGGTGCATTTCACTTGGATCTACCCACATCTGCAACTTCATTCCCTCATGAAACTTAGAATGAATTCATCCATACCTCAGTCAATGGGCATGCCCTAAGTGACTTGGGAGCAACTCTTGTTGCTAAAGGGATTAAATGGTCTCAATGTCAAGAGTGCAAGAGCCCTCCATTTCATCACTTTATCAAGGCTATTTTGAGTTTTCAAATTCATAGCTACTCATACATCAATGATCATACACTTGATACACAATCCTTTTACAATTGCTACCTAAGATGCTTGATGCCCTTGACCCATGTAACTTCCATTCTTGGGTACGCATCCCTACCCCAGTGTGTGAAATACTTTGAGGTAGTCATACATCAATGATAATACACTTGTACAAAGCATAAAATCCATAATAAGAATTTAGAAGGTCAATTGGAAGCTCTAGGGAGTTCAGGACATAAGAAGAAGTGAGGACTATCAAGTTGTTGCCTAATCCATTTAAGCTAGAAAAGACAACAAATACATTCCATGGAATTTGCTAGATCGTGGAAGAATCTCTAAACTATTGCAAGGGTGAGAATTGAGTCCCATTATACCTCTTAGGCAAATGCACATGTCTAGAATTTGAGATGACCTAAAAGGCAGAGGGTAGGGTAATAAAAGATCATAGAACAAATCCAGAACTTCCAATAGTGAGACTTGTCAAAGACTTACCCAAGGCCCACTCATCAAGACTTTCATGGGATTGGCATGAGGCTTAGACATAACTACACTAATAACCCTAATCCATCATAGCTAAGCTTCTAGAGAGGGAGTGGGTAGCCATTTTCCCTTGCACCCTAAGATTCCAATAGCAACTTCACCCCATCTCTTCAAGACCACATATAACACACTTGCACCTAAAGGCATAAACTCATGCACATAATGTGGGAAGAAGAACCCTTTGATAAGTTTGATTACAAAGAAGAACTTGCATGCATGGAGCAAGTCTCTTAACCTTGCTAGAGAGCCTCACTTGGAACTGTGATGCTTTGGAGATGACCGCTTGAAGCCATTTCACCTTGTGCTTAAATACACATCACAATCCAAAATTGACATACCACCACAAAACCCTAGGCCACACCCATATTAGTGGCATTGTAGTTAATCACATCTCAACACCATAGTTTTAACTGCATTTAAACCATAAGGAGGTTTCTTTGCAATTAAGAGTACTAGAACAAAGGGGGGACCTAATAAAAGCATACTCGAATAGAAGAAACCTGGGTGCCTAAAGATTACAATGACACAAAGAGAGGGGCATGGAGGCAAAGACCAAAGAGACAAGTCTGGAAAATTGGTAGGAGACGTGAAACCATTCTACTAGAGCTGAAGAGACAAAAGCAACCTCTACAAACCATCAAAGGTACTAAGAAGAGCACCATCATATCAACACTCTACACCTCTAGCTCACAATTCCTTGGGACCCATGTGTTAGTCAAAAACCTTGTGAATAGCCACATAGAACCAGTCCCAACAAAGAGTTGAGCCCTAACAATATAAGTGCCATCATAATTGTGAAGTAGTAACAAGGATTCATGGGTAGAAACTAGAAAACTCATCTGTAAGGTTATTGTCAAGGGTGTAGAGGGCATCATAGGGATGCAAAAAGGATTGAACTAACATTTCCAACATCCATGACAAAACAAGAGGCTAGAACTACCACTTGACTTCACTCGATCTTACTTGGGACTACTTGAAAAAAGGCTAATCACATGTCTTGCCTTGAATTAGCTTCTAGAAAGCCTTAGAATTATTAGTCACCAAGCCTAAGACCAAAGCTGGTGACCCACAAGATTGCCAACCAAGTCTAGTGCTAGAGTTGCTACTACAAGATATGTACTTGCACATCCCTTGTGATAGTGACAAAAAATCTATCAATTGCAACAGTAAGACTCCATGCCAATGACCTTGCAAAAAGGCACATTAGAAATTTCCATGGGACACATGAGATCCCTAGTCTTAGCACAATAGAAATATCTTAGAAAAGACCTAAGGACACAAGAGGACTAATTGGCTACCAAATTTTAATGAAACAAATAATTGGAACCTCTTATTGATCACAAAGGCAAAAGTGGAACAAAAGTTTGGGACTTTCTATCACACTCTATATTATAAGAATTCCAAGGATAGTTAGTTGTGCATTCATATCTAGTGTTTCTCGAGGCACCCTATATAGCATCTTTGAGTGTCACATCCATAACTAGGATAGTACACTTTTGGGACTCCACAAAACTAGATTAGCTACTTGGGTTACATGTAGAGTCACATGGAAGAACCTATTAGGGTTTACAAGGCCACAACCTAGTGAATTGACCTAGCACAACTCTTGAGGAGAGGCTAGATTGAAAGGAAAAGAGAACCTATGTTATCATTAGCAAGAGAAAGTCCACCGTGTAGGGTGAGAAAGGTGACTAAAGTAAGCAAGTTGAGAAAATTGTCACAAAGGGGTTAGAAAGCAAACAATTAGGCTGAACATCACTAGCATAAGGAAAGACATTGAAAAGTCATGTGACATTAACATATTGTTGATTGGAAAATCCAAAGCCTAATTGAGCACAAGAAGCACATGAGTCATAAGAATTATTATTGAAAACATTGTCTAGAGAAGGTGAACATGATTTTGCATTGACATGCATCTCAAATTCTTGGAAAGAGAAGTGCATGCATTGCTAATTTAACAAGAAAACACACTTAAGATAGAGCTAAACAAGAAACACTAGAGGAGAGAAACAAATTGCTAGTATACTTGGCAAGCAAACCAGAAACACAAGAACTGCACATGTGAAATGGTATGAGGAAACAATGAACCACATCAATATTAGCATAGGTAAAGGGGGGAAAACTACATCACTAACAATAGCCAAGAAGTTGAATTGAATTAAGAGCCTGTGGGAGATCAAAATAAGAAGAAAACATACCCAAGCAATAGATCTTAGATTGGAATCATTGATGCAACAAGGGAAGCCCACACACGAATAAGGGTAAAATAGATACCATAGAACTTCAACAGGCCATGCTAGCTATCAAGGGCAACTAGTCCATGCAAGAATGCCTACACACTACATTCAGATTGCACTCACTCTGAATAGAATGCAACATCCTTGAAAAACCAACACGAAGGTGAATCAACTCAATGAACCCAACCTTGAATATGCTATGAGTAGCACAAAACAAATGAGTCATGATTTGAATATATGAATAATGTTCGATAGTGGAGCTAGGAGTCTAAGGATCAACATTCGAAAGGTTGGTATTATAAACCTAGACCTGGAAGATGATGAGATAATACCTCTTGCTTATCTTAGGGTTAAACCTATAGCAAAAAGAAAACATGTTGATGCTCTTATCAATGAGAGAATGGACTTAAATATTTTAACCTATGAGGCATGGACTAAAATAGGCTAACTAGGGCTCATGCCGACCAATGCAACCCTCAATCCCTATGGGGGAAAACCATTCTCTCAGAGGGAAGTGCAAAATCCTCATAGTTATTGAAATTGAAAACCTACCCACCTTATTCTGTGTACTCCTAAACTGTGAGGACATAGGAAAGGAAATACTTCTTGTAGAGCTTTCAAGCGAGCAACAAAATGTGAGGTTGATTATGCAATGTGATAGATACATCTCACATTGCCAAATGTGAGGATAATCACAACTTTCAGAAAGGGTCATCTTGTCAAACCATAACGGAAAGGCAATGAGAAAATCCCTGACCTAAAAGAGACACTAGCTAGTGAGATAAAGTAGGAAAATACTTGAGGAGTTACTTCGAACACATGATGAAGAGAGAGAGCCTGTTAGCACAACTATTCTCCAAACAAAAAACTTGAGGACGATGCCAAGGATATGAGATGGACCTACAAAAGCCATAGAAAACCATGGAAAAGACCCAAGCCTCATTGGCAAAGTATTGGTGGAGAGTTAGTACGCAGCGATGGGTTCCACAATCCCTCTTACTTGGTCAAGGGCACTATGCAAGAAATCATTGGTTGCAATTGCCCAAACCATTACAAGACCACCTTTATCATTGGTTGCAATTGCCCAAACCACTGCAAGACCACCTTTGTCACAACACACATGGGTGCCTCCTCATTAAGAGAAAGACAAACCTAAACATAAAACACAACTTGAAAAGAAAGACAATTGGATAGGATAAAGCCCTAGAGACATCCATTAAGTAAGAATAATTGCCAACACCCATAATCCATATACTTGATGAGGAAGAGATAGTTAAAAGGCTCAATTCTTCAAAACAAGAAGCAAATGGATCATCATAGCCTAGCAATATTGTCCAGCCTAACCTAGGGAAACCCCATGAGAAGACGAAAGGAGAAGAGATCACTAATGAGCTGTCCAATGATATAATTGTCAAACCAGATGAAGGCATAGAATCCCCTAAGTTTGCATCTTCATTATCCAAGAGAAAGAAAAGGAAGCAAAAGAAACAACAACAACAATTAACATGTGTTGCTGCAAAAGCTACAAAAATAGAAGCCAAGGAAAAGAGTGAGAAGCCGATAACCTTGACAAACAACCAACCCATAGATATTCCCATTCTTGCTTCTCCCAAAAGTGCTAAACCTGTGAAAGATTCTAAAAGTTCCAAGCATTTCAAAAAATAAACGCTTCCAAATGTTACATGTAAAACTCAACCCACGGATAAGAATGTGCATGATGTCCAATCAAGTGTGGAAATAGAATAGTCACAACCATTAATTGTGACTACACCTGTCATATCCAATAAGAAACAAGACATGGTGGCCATAAAGGCTTTGGAAAAACAAAAGAATCATGAAAGCACAAGCAACCCTACATTCCTTTAGTCCTGCTCAACTCTTCTTGAACCTCCCACCATACTAAAGCCCAAAGCCACAATCTTAGAACCTTAGAAGAAATCATAGTAGAGTAAGCATGCTTAGAAAGTAGAAATGTGAATGAGTGTCTCAAAACATTGGATGCAATGTAGAAGTTTCTTGCATGCATCTACATCCATGCTGGCATGGGTACGCCACCTAAAGAACATGAGGAATACCTAGCATATCCATCGACATGGAAAGAACAAGAACATCTTGGCAAGCACTATGATGAGATTCAAGACAAACTTCTATGGCATATCTTTGATGTGGAAGCTGAGGAACAATGCTTAACAATTACATTCAATGAGTGCTTTGTCAGCATGATGCACTCGAGATGGAGGAGTTCAAATAACAAGCTAAGGGATGAAGCCAATTCGAGAAATTATGGTTTAATAAACAAGCTAAGGGACAAAGCCAATTCAAGAAATGATGGTTTAATAATCAAGTTTCAATGGGTAAAATTGATGGCCAACTAATGACTATCTCAAAGGAATGACGAGCTATATTGAGGTCTCAAAGAGACCTACCCTATGGAACCCCCACTTCCTTTCATGTACTTAGCTACTGTTCATGGTAGAGCCTTAGTAGGATCCATCCTATATTGTCCCTTTCTTGACAAAATTCTAACGGAAGAGGACTTGCATGTTGCTAGTAGACTAGGACAAGGAATAATACTACTCAATGTTGCACAATACTTATCCTTCCTAGTAAGGTTCCTATGACTCATGGATGCTTATGTTATACTAGCATATAAACATGAGTTCAAAACTTGTCTTGTAACATCTCAAAGTGACTTGGATTCATAGTTGTAAACATGTACATAAACTGATTATGTTTTCAATGATTGTGTACACATCAACCAGAGTTTTGTTTGTTTATGTTAATTCTTATTGAAAAACAAAAAATAAAGAGAGGGAGAGAATGCACACCCTACAAGTAATGACTATTAAGTAGAGATAACCACAATCAAGGTCAACACAATTAGACTCAAGTAAGTGGTGCTTTTTAAAATAGAGTCTTATCAATGGATTTTGAAGCACATCAAGTGAATGTACTCTCATACATTTATCAACTGAATGCAGGATAGTTAGATGATTACATAGGTGGATCAAATGTTTGATGCTAGGAAGGACCATATCCCTTTGAAAAATGATCAAAAGCTCCATCGAGAAATGAAGGCCTAGTTGGAACATGCCACTAAGAGAGACTTTAAAGATCACATCTACAAGATGCTACTTTACTACAATTGCGCCTCCATTGGCATTCTCTTATATACTCTCTCTACTAACAAACCAGACACAATAGCAATGAGAAGATAAGCTTTTATTAATGGTGAGAGATCCTTTATCAATCAAACCATGATTTTAGTGATACCTTATCTTGAGTCCCATAAACCACACCATCATTACTTCTTGGATCTTGATCAGGTCATCCCATCTTAAGAGCTCCCTCGAGTCTCTTGATCTTGCCATTGTGTTCTTTTTATTGAGGCTAGAAAGTCCTTTTGTACTATATTGTTTTTCAATAGAAACAAAAAAAAGGAGAGAGATATGCATGCACAAACACATCACCACACCTAGGGGTCCTTAAGTTAGGTATGCTTGGTGGCCTTGGTTGGTGGACTCCATCCCTAACCCCCTTGCCCTGCTTCCTAGTCCTCCACATAAACTCAAGGCACATCAAGGGTAGGACACACCTTAGTTTGCCTATGGTTATAGACCTATCTCCTTGATTCACTTGCATAAATTCATCCAATTTCTCTAGCTATGGCAACAATACGGGAGGCACAACAACTAGTAAGTCAATTGGGCATCGCTCAATACAACACTCTTATTGAGCATTGTAATCTCTATCCATTAAAAGCAACCAATGTCATCATGTTTATGAATGTGAGCCCCATTGGTTGCATGGTACTTTGAGGTTTTTCTCATGATATTCCATTGGCTTGTCTATCCCTCAACAACAATGATAATGCTTCCCATCACCTACCCATCAACAATATATGTACCCTACTTCATTCATGATTGACAAATTGAAGCCATGATATTGTCTTTTAACAATGTAATAGCCTATGTGAGCATACGCACTCACATAATAATGGCACCATAACCTATACATAGATTGGGTCCTTGAGTGTGGGACAACATGCTAGCTTTTGCCTTGAGTTCGACCCATCTCCCAATCCATACATATGTCTTGTGCATGCAATCTAACTAGCACTCTCCTAGGAAGAGAATATGAGAGGTTTGCCCTTGTAGGTGCAAGCAAATGTGGTGGCTTGCAACTTCTAACTCAAGCCAACATCCTTTGTGGTGCATAGCCTCAACTAGTCCAAATGATTCCAAATGTTCTCCCACTAGAGATCCTAATTTCAAGAGCTACATTCAATCCACATTACTGCTTTTTTTGATTGGCATTCAAAGGATAAGGAAACTTCGATTCCACAAAGACCTTCCAATGACTTCACATCCAAATCGAGATCAAGTGACAATCACCACTATCTTTGTAATGATCCCTTAACTATCCTCGACATTCTTTGTCTTTGGTACAAGCCAAAGTATGCTATCTTTGACAAAGAGTGCCATGGGACTAGCACTCATCTAGGAGGGGGATATGTTAATTGTAGATGAAAGGTAGCAAGAGACCAAAGCAAATTGGCAAAGATGCACAAAAGCAAAAAAAGTAAAGAGAATATAATTTTTGATCAAAGCTCGCAATCATACAATTAATTGTAATATTATTTTGAAAGTCGGGTGTAGTACTCGTGTAAATTGTAATATTTTTCACCAGCTAGAAAGACCTATAGATCTGCAAGGGAATGCACACTAGCTTTCATTCACTTTCATGATGGTTGGTATAATCTAATATGTATGCATAAACTTGGAAAGGTTGCCGGGATGGATGCCCAACTTAAGTGGAAGCCCAAACTCTAAACCCTATGTATAAAAACTAAAAAGTGAATGGATAAGCTCATTCTTGTGGTGTGCAAACTTGAGAGCATGCCTATTCCTCTTGCTTCTATTCTATCTATTTGTACTCCATTTTAAGAGTGAGGGAGAGTGAGAGTGTAGGAGTAAGGGAGAGAGTGAGGGACTTGAGAGGTGGAGCTCCTTCCTTGTGTGCACTCTTCTTTTCTTTTCCTTCTTGGGTGAGAGGTAGATTGGAGGAGGGATTGGGTTATATTTCTTCTTCTTCGTATTTCCTCTTGCGAAGAATCGAGTGCTTGTAGATTAGATCAGGAGATATGGAGTAGAGCTTGTGGATTGAGTACTATCGCACGGATCGTGGAGCCACCATTGAGCCTTCACTTCATGGGGTTAAGGAGAAGGTAAGGTAACGAGTTCACTACATCCTCATTGATTTGTTCATTATTGCTTTCATGTGGTTTGGGAGAAGAATGGATAGATTGATGAGTTTGGAGGATGTATAGGCTATGTGAGAGGTAGTGGTATGTGTATATTCACGATCTCATTGATTGTAAATATACTATACTCATTGTCATACAATCTATGTTTCAATGCATTACCTTTTGCAACTCAATGTGTTACTGTTTCCTATTTGCACCAAAGTTTAGGTCTACCCTACCCTACCATGTCTTTCATGAATGCCAACACTAAATGCTAGCATCACAACCATAACCAACAATAGTATTCATGATCAATGTAGGTCATCCAAGGGCATGGATGGGCTTGGTGGTTGAGGATTCTCACTAAACCTATAAGTGTCTAACATATATGATCGTAGAGCACATCCATAAATGTTAATGGGCGATGTCCCTTCTCTAGCAATAGGCATTGTGGCACTCCACAATAACATTTTAGGTGTAGCAAACAAACAAGTTGTGCAAGAAAGAAGGAGAACAAGGAGATTGGTGAATAATATGGAGAGAAAGAGAGAGTTTGGAGGGTGGGAGTGATAGAGAGAGTGAGTGCTTACCTCCCTCAATGCTTGTCCCACACCCCTTCTCCTTCATTTGCCTCTCCATTTGAAGCTCTCTTTTCCTAACACTATGGGGGGATATATATATGGGGAGAGAGAGAGAGAGAGAGAGAGAGAGAGAGAGAGAGAGAGAGAGAGAGAGAGAGAGAGAGAGAGAGAGAGAGAGAGAGAGAGAGAGAGAGAGAGAGAGAGAGAGAGAGAGAGAGAGAGAGAGAGAGAGAATGTCCATATGAATGCCTCTTCCATGTTCATAACTAGCATGCCATCCAATATCCCCTCTATCCATGGATTTCTTGGCACCACCTCTTCACCTTCAAACTTCCACAACAATTACAACCATATCACCAAAATTTTCACACATATTATGTTTTTGACATATTGTGGCATGACTACATCCTTCAATGTGCATCTCCCAAGCATATTGTCTTGGGGGCATTTGGCTAAAAAAGCTTAATAATCATGAGTATTTGTGGCATCATAATGGGAACAACACTCATGTGAAGCATCGACCTAGTACCATGCTTTGTGTGGCCTAGGTGCTGAGTGCCTAGTTTGAACTAACAAGGCATTGGTGATTAATTGCTAGATGGATGCCAAGAGGACGTTTGAAGAACCACTCGCCGAAAGTGGACACAATGAAATCTCTCTCTCTCTCTCTCTCTCTCCTACAATGCTTACTAGGCTATTAATGCAACTTGTGAGCATTATGTCAATATCATATTCCTGGAGAGAGAGAGAGAGAGAGAGAGAGAGAGAGAGAGAGAGAGAGAGAGAGAGAGAGAGAGAGAGAGAGAGAGAGAGAGAGAGAGAGAGAGAGAGAGAGAGAGAGAGAGAGAGAGAGAGAGAGAGAGAGAGAGAGAGAGAGAGAGAGAGGGTAAGAGTGACAAAAAATGTGAGTGCCTCCCTTGATGCTTGTTCCATACCCCTTGTCCTTTGCCTATGGCATCAAAAGTCATTTATTGCATTTCTCCATTTGAAGCTCTCATTGCCTTGCACTATGGGGAGAGAGAGAGAGAGAGAGAGAGAGAGAGAGAGAGAGAGAGAGAGAGAGAGAGAGAGAGAGAGAGAGAGAGAGAGAGAGAGAGAGAGAGAGAGAGAGAGAGAGAGAGAGAGAGAGAGAGAGAGAGAGAGAGAGAGAGAGAGAGAGAGAGAGAGAGAGAGAGAGAGAGAGAGAGAGAGAGAGAGAGAGAGAGAGAGAGAGAGAGAGAGAGAGAGAGAGAGAGAGAGAGAGAGAGAGAGAGAGAGAGAGAGAGAGAGAGAGAGAGAGAGGGATGGTGGTTTGTTGGCTCAGTGTCTTGCACAAATATTGTCACCCTCTCATAGTAGCTCACAAAGATGTAGCATGCTTCCTTCCCATGCCTCAAGGACTGGTAGAGATAATGATAAAAAGCCACCAAGGAAAAGTAGAAGACACATGCATGCATGTAATGATTGGTGAAATATAAAAGGTTGTCAATATCCCAAGGCCTAAGTGTTTCTATAGTCACCTATCACAAAATCCATTGCCAATCAACCCTTTTTAACCCTAGGATAAGGGGGCCAATGACAAAAGGATAGCCCCCTTTATTGAAACAGTGTGATGGGGTTATATTGATATATAGTTATCTCCCAAGAAAGAGACCAATTAGGTTGAGTTATAGGACAATTTTTTGTGACCCTAGGATAAATTTTGAATTTCCATACTTCTCTTCCTATTCTAAAAATAGGCTTCCAAGTGCAACTATTATCAAGTATTTTTTGGACAAATTTGTTAACTAAGGGTGCCTCCATATTTGAATGTTGATGTTGGCAAGCTTTAAGATTTTTTTGCCAACCATGCTTGATCTTCATAAAAGGCTATGTTGAAGGAAATTTGGCAAGTTTCAACACAAAGAAGTAGATGGAGAGGGATTGGTTGATGTCACATAACATGCCCCCTTAACCTAACTTGTGTTTGATAAGACCGAACCAAAGAGGATAACATCCTTAAAAAGATAAAACAGACCAATGATACTTAGTTTTCATATAGAAATACACAAGAAATTATGGATTGGGAAACATAATCTTGAAGGGTTAATCAAGATCTCTCGCTCTAGACCCATATTCTTTGAGTATTAGTAAATTATACCCATGATAAATGAAATTTGGTTCGATTATATATTTTTTCTAAGATTTCTTTGACTATTGTAGGCTTCTCAAAAACTTAGTACACATATTAAATAATATCCTCCATTTGGAAGAGTTATAAATAACAAAATTTGTTGATACAAGGGTCCAAGTACGTGTTGGTAGTAAAATCCAACCTAAATGATGGCATTAATGATACAGAAATTGTTAAATTTTGCTTTAATAATTGTTAACAACAATGTGCAACAAGGTGCAAAATTAGAAAAAAAGCACTAAAAATGGTCTCTTAAAAATAATATGTTTTAAGAGGTCATCCTTTTGGATTGTCCAATAGGAAGGCATGATGTTGACATCCATTGGAGGGTAAATCTACTATCTTCGAATTGTTGGGGGCAAAGGTGCCTATGCCTAACTGCCCATGTATTGATTACATCGATAGTACTCACACACCTATATATTGTAGGTAGTGGGTGCCCATCACTGTTACTTTATTCTTTATTCTTTCAATGACTATTGAATAAGGGAAGGTTGGTCACGCATTGTGACTATTGGAGTTCCCACATATGGTGTGTGTCTTTCTCTTGCTATCTTGCTCCATTCGCCATATCTCTTACTTTATTCTTGCTTCTATGTGTGTGCTTCCACTCGAGCTCTACCTTTCAACTAGTATCAAAGCCAACCATTCAAGGAGCTTCTTCATCCTTTGCTTCATCTCAAATTCAAAGCTTTAGCTCAAGGTTTCATGGGAGCCATTGTTTTTTCCTCTCAAGGTATGCATTGAGTCTTCCCTTCTTCCAGCTTGTTTAGCTTGCTCATGGTTTAGCAAGGAGCTTCCTAGGGCTTAGTTGAGCCTTTTTTAGTACTTATTAATATTGAAGAGCAGGCATTCTATCCATTTTGAGTGGATACAAAGCATGTTATAGAAGTTGTGCATAAGTATAACATCTTGATAGCACTATCGTATTTTGGCTATAATTTTTGCATATGATATCAGATTCAAGCGTTCTATAGCTTGAAACAAAGAGTGTGATGAGAGCTAGAAATTTGAGCACTCATAGAGTTGATTATGTGTAAATTTTAATTCTTTATTTTATACAAAACATAATAATTTTAGTTTGGATAGCAAATAGTAAATTCCATAATGCATGTTTGATGCTTTGGGAATGCTATTTTGATGCCTAGATGATATGGTTATGCTTTTACAATGCTAGTTGGATTTTTTAGAGCTTGATTAGCTTAGGTTTGCACAGATTTATTACTGTCATAATAGTTTGGATAGCAAGCATAAAAGAGTGAGCTTCATGTTCTTTGAATGCCTACTATGTGTACATGGTATTTTGGATATGCTACTCTATGGTGATGTCTAGTATTGATGTATGAACTTTGAAAAGCTTAATGGAACAAACTTTATTGAAAAGATTAATGGAACAAACTTCACCTATTGGAAGTTGGAGATATAGTAGATATTGGTTTAGAGGAAGCACATTAGGCATTTGAAAACCAAGAGTGTAAAGCCCTAAGACATTGATCAACATACTTGGGATGAGTTGGATGAGCTATGCAAATCCATTCTCATATTGTCATTATCTAAGCAAGTCATGCTTCATAGATGTATTAGTTGAAGCATCTCATGGATCTTCGCATGAAGGAAGGGACTAGAGTGTCTATGCATTTGAATGAGTTTCACTCGATTTTTAACCAATTGACTTCACAAGGCATTGAGTTTAAGGATAATCTTCCTCCCATATTTTTGCTAGTGATACTTCTTGAGTCATGGGACACTTTTTGTATTTCCATGTGTGCTAATATGCCTAAAGATGGTTTGAAACTCTAGGACGTTGAGCGTGCCTTACTCATAGAGAAGATAAATAGAAAGAATGTGAATGCAACCCGTACTTCTCATGCATTAACTATTAGGGGAGACATGATAGTAAGAGCAATAATGACCACCATGGTAAAGACCCACAGAGGTCTTAGTCTCACAAGGAGTTTCACAGCAAGTCCCATGGTTGTAAGGTGTCTCTTACATGTCATTATTGTAGAAAGTAGAGTCATATTAGACTAGAATGCCATAAGATGTGTGATGATAAGCACAAGGAGAAAGGTAAGGGCAAAGTGTAGTATAAGTCAGATAATTATAGTAGTGTTCCTAGTAAGTTCAATGTGAAAATTAAGGAGATAAATGACTTGGAGCCTGAGTTTGATGATGATTACATCTTGATAGCTTCTTCTCTTAATGCTAGTTAATTGGTTGATGCCTCGTTCACTTTTTCTCAATGGTGACTGCTTGATTTAGGGCTTATTTTCATGTTACCTTGCATAAGGATTGGTTTCATTCTTGTCACAACATGATAGTTTCTATGAGACTAGAAAACAACTTGGCATTGGATACTATTGACATTGGTGATGTTAGACTATAGTTTGCTTTAGGTAGCACCTTTGTTTTGCACGATGCACACCATGTTCTATCTTTGACCAAAACTTGATTTTTTGCATTGGCAATTAATTCTAGGATCTCTTTATTCTCTATTTATGTTTTTCTTATAATACTACTTTCTAGATGGGATCCCATGATTCATTTGTCCCTACTATACTCTCTATATAGTTCATTCACATGGATAGCCTCATCAAGGACATCATTGACGACGGAACAATTTAGCTCAGAGGTTTTGGCCAAGGTCTCATAAATCCTTTTATTATGGACACCCTTGATGAAGACTCTTGGAACTCTCTGCTAGGGGTATGCTTTTAAATAGGCTCCTAACCTTAGATACATAATCTCTCATGCTCTCCTCTTCCTGCTATCCTACATTCATCAGACACACAATGAGGTTGTCACCATAACCAACTTTAGCAAAATGCTTGATAAACAAGTCTTTAAGCAATACGAAGGAGGCCTTCCATGTGGCATCTAGACCTATGAACCAAATGCACCCTTTTTCACCAAGCAAAGCTTGAATGCTTGAGCTTGCTTGGCATCCCCCCAGTACTATCATTAAAAATATTTGTGCTTTTTCAAGGTGTTTTATGATTGTTTTTCAGGTTACTGAAGTATCATATATTACCACTTACGAATACCATGCATGAGTCTCATGATGATGCATGATATGTTTTACAAAAGCTTGGCATGGACTACAATAGCATCCATGCATGTATCAATGATTGCATACTGTTTCAAGGAGAATACGAGACTATGGAGACATGTCCAAAGTGTGGTGCTCATAGGTATCGATAGGACTTGCAAGGGAAAACCATCCCTCAAAAGTTCTTAGACACTTTTTTCTTATCCCCCGCATAAATCACATTACGCAAGTTATCTTGCAAAAAGACGTATTTTTGGATATCCTTCTAAATAAGGAGAGTTGTAAATCGGAAACTAGCATATCTAAGGCACTTAGGGTTAACCAAATTGGGTATGCCCTACACCGGAATGTAAAAGATCTTGCCAATTTACAAGACACCTTGGGAACGAGTGCTGTTACACTCAAAAGAAAAGAACACTTCCTTAGCAGTTTGCCAAACAACTCGATTGATTAACGGAAATGTTTGTGCTTGCTAGAGATTTTAGAGCTCTGTTTGAATTATGAATTACAAATTAAATAAGTACCTATACTTCAGGTTAAAGGCCTGAAGGGAGAGGGAGCTTCAGTTACCCCCGGAAGGAAGAAAGGGGAAATATCAGAATTGAGTAGAGAAGGACTTTAATAAGCCAAGAACATGTGGGAGAGCTCATTTCTCATGAGAGAGAGAGAGAGAGAGAGAGAGAGAGAGAGAGAGAGAGAGAGAGAGAGAGAGAGAGAGAGAGAGAGAGAGAGAGAGAGAGAGAGAGAGAGAGAGAGAGAGAGAGAGAGAGAGAGAGAGAGAGAGAGAGAGAGAGAGAGCGAGAGAGAGGGCAGAGATAGAAGATTGTGCATGTTGATCTTCATCGCAACGTATTTCAACCCTCCAAGTATGTTTTGAACGTTGTTTGGTGCTTATTGATTAGTGTCGACTCGGATGTAATCATTAGCAAGGCACAAGTAGGGTTTTTAAAGATTTTTTATCGTTCACAACTCGTGCCGCAATTGTCAGGATGTTGGATGCAGCGTCTGAGTGACCTAATTGTGCTATCCAAATTTTGTCCACCCTTGGACACACCATTACTCATTTGAGTCACTAGACTCGGACACTTGGAACTGAACCACTCGGACCACTTGTCCACTTGGACACACTCATTTGTTTGACTTGAACGACATAGTTTGGATTGTGTGACTTTGACTCTAGTCACTCGAATGCCCAATCTAGCACTTGGACTCGAACCGTTTGGCTTGACCCCTCAGACTCGGACCATCCAAGATGACCACTGAAATAAAAGCCAGATTTGGAGAGTTTGATTCTGGAAATAAGATGCCTGATACTCGGATGCTAAAACCAAAACCTAAAATTTGACAACAACAAGATAGGAGAAGACACCGCATGCTGTTGTTGTCAAATTTTAGGTTTTGGTTTTAGCATCCGAGTATCAGGCATCTTATTTCTAGAATCGAACTCTCCAAGTCTGGCTCTTATTTCAGTGGTCAAATGAACCCACTAATAGGAGAAGACCCTTATAACTTGAATGCATGATCGAGGATACTAAGCCTCAAAGCAAGCCTCTTGGAGAGTGAAAGGAGCTGACATGATTAGGGACTCAATCTTACTTGAGTTGATTAGCCTGATTGACACCCTAGTGGCCCAAGAGACAAACGAAATGTTAGGATACAATGCCAATCTCGAGAACTATGAGCTCGACTTGGAAGACTTCCTAGTCGACATCTAGCAAATGGAAAATTGGTACGATTTGCAGACCAAAATGGAGCACCATGGTAGACTAGCCGAGGACATCATAGGGGACCTCAAGAAAGAGTGGAGACTGGCAAAGAAAGTGCTTCAAGGCATGGCTTCCTAGAATTAGGAGCAGCAAACTCAAAGGCTAAGGTAGGAGATAGAAATATGAGAGATTGATTGAGTTTTAGTGCTTGCCAATAGAAATGGGACAGGACCCAATGCTAAGAGGAAAAGAGCACTTGAATTCAACCTTACGTTGATCGAGGTTATCGTGAAGCAACTCATAGATAACATGGCTGCGGTGCAGAATGGAGTAGCCCTAGCAATTTCATTGCTAATAGGACTAGGTATTACTCCAAACTCCAAAAGCCAAATGAAGATACCCATGGTGGTTGCCAAGCAACTCGAAAAGTATTAGCCCGACAATGATAGTTTTGTAGAGTAGTTTGAGCATGTATGCAAGGCGAATGGCTTAACAGACCCTGCCCAATGTGCACATGCTTTTGGTCTTTGCCTTGGGGATAAAGGATGGATGTGGTACACTAGTCTAGACAATTGCCGAACAGAAGAATTTCAACAACCTCAAGAGTCTCTTCATTAAGAGATTTTCTGAGGCAGGGTACTCAGATAACCTTATTGTTTGACTGATGAATGTCAGTCAAAAGAACAAAGAGGGCATTCGAGACTCTGCACGTGGGTGAACAAAGAGGGCTGAATGACATTTTGACTACTTATGCATTATGCCTTGCTTCTAGAATTGGTCTCAAGCATTTTAAACCATGCATTTATGCTTATGGTTCATGTTACATGCTTGGATTTGATTCCGGAATGTATTTGAGTAGTGATTAAGGCTCATTTTGGGATTAGATTTACCTCCAAGTGTACTGCTATACATTCAAGATAGTTTCCTTCATATTTAGGACAACATACCTAATTGTTAAGAAATTTGATATGTTTCTATGCAAGAACATTATGGTGATGTTTTGAGTAGCTTTGCATGATCTTTGGAGCTCAATCTTAGTCGGTTTGAGAGGTTATTTTAATTTGGAATTTTAAGGACAGATTTTTCATGAATGTTAGGAGACTGCACTCCTGAATTGCAAGACAGCCATATGTATTGTCAGGAATTTCAAGATTGCACTTTGTTTTTGTAAGGAAATTGATATGTTTGTTGTCATTGAATGCTTTTGAGGCATTTTTGGCAATGAAGCAATATATGTTCTTGTTGCTACATACTTGGGGATAGTCCTAACATACTATTGAGTGGATTTTGGAGCTTCCATTGCTTGGCATTAGCTATCATTTACTGTCATACAGTTATTTGACTATGAATCATGGCTAGTAGCAGTGACAATCATCTTATGCGTATCAAGAAGCTTGGAGGAGCACACAACTTTGTAGTTTGGAAAAATTAGTGTTATAATATCTTGTTGTAGAAGAAGCAAGCAAAGTCGATTAAAGTAAAGGGAACAAAACTAGCTGATGTAGAGCAGCATGACTGGGATGAGCTGAATGAGCTTGCATGCTTGACCATTGAGCTATCAATTTCTGATGCCTTGCTATTTAACATTGAAGGGTTGGATTCTGCTTATGACATTTGGAAGCGATTGAAAGAATTGTATGCCTAGAAGAGTGCTACAAGAAAAGTCTACTAGCTAAAGAAACTCATGGATTTGCATATGAAAGAGGGTACTGCAATGTCTGCTCACCTTAGTGAGTTTAACTCCATTTTTAGCTAGCTTGCCACTTTGAAGTTTAATATTGATGATGATTTCAAAGCTATGCCCTTGCTTTGCACTCTGTCAAAGAGCTAGGATACCTTCAGGACTGCCATGAGCAATTCTAATGCTATGCTTTTGTATGCTGATGTAGAGAGTGCTCTACTCATGGAAGGAATGAATCGGCAGGATAATGCATCCAGTAAGTCTTCCAGTGCTTTGCATATTAGAGGCAGATCACAATAGAAAGGAAAATCTAATAGCAAGGGACACAGTAAATCACGTGGTAATGATATTGAATGCCATCACTATGGCAAGAAGGGTCACTTCAAATGTGACTGCTATAAATGGAAGAAAGAGAAAGGGAAGGGCAAGAAGACAGATGACATCAAGGAAGAGAAGAAAGAGAGTTAGCTTGCTAAGAAGAGTAGTGTAAAAGATCAAAGAGGTGAATGTAGTTAGCCATGAGAGCAACAGTGGGAATGATGTACTCTTTGTCTCTTCATGTTTCAGTGCACATGCTTTGATAGCTAATATGGATGATGACATGCATGCTTGGATTTTGGATTTAGGCGCCTCTTTTCATGTCACCCTCACCGTGATGGTTTACAAACTATACAGGAGGTCGACATGGTGTTGTCCATCTTGGGGACAATTATGCATGTGACATTGCAGGCATTGGCAGTGTGCAACTGCAATTTCATCATGGATCTATCTTCACTCTTTAGAATGTAAGGCATGTAACGTAGCTCAAGAAGATCTTGATTAGTACTGGTCAGCTAGATGATGATGGTTTTCATACCACCTTTGGTGATGAGAAATGGAAGATCTATAAGGGATCTAGGGTTATTGCTAGAGGTTGCAAGAGTGATACTTTGTATCCACTTCATGAATCTAGTGTGCATGACCATGTTGTCGCCGTGACTGAGCAAGCAAGTGTTTTCTTGTGGCATGGATGGTTAGGACACATGAGTCAAACAGGAATGAAAGTACTTTCTCGTTTGGGTTACTTGCCTTGTCTTTGTTATGCTAATTTTGAGCATTGTGATAATTGTGTTTATGGTAAGCATGCCCAGATATCTCATAAAAAGTCTCTTTCATTGAAATCTTTGCCTCTAGAGTTAGTACATTCTGATGTATGTTAGATGCTAGGGTTATCTTTAGGAGGAAAGAAATACTTTGTCACATTTGTTGATGATGCTACTTGGAATGTATGGGTTTACCCTATTCGTAGCAAGGACAAAGTGCTTGACAAGTTACAAAAATTCCTAGCATTGGTTAAGAACCAGACTGATAAGACACTAAAGTGTCTTTGCTCTGACAATGGTGGGGAGTATATGTCCAAAGCCTTTCAGGCATTTGGTGACAACAAGGGGATAAAGAGGGAGCTCATTGCCCCCCATAATCCACCCCAAAATGGAGTTGTAGAGTACATGAATTAGACCATACAGGATAAGGTCCGTACGATGCTTTCTCATGCTGCATTACCCCATGGCTTTTGGGCAGAGGCTATTATGACAGCCGTTCATCAGATTAATAGGTCACCGAATAGGTCTTTGGCGGGAGAGTCCCTCAGAAAGAGTGGTCAAGCAAGCCACCTTCTTATGCTCATTTGCGAGTGTTTGGTTGTGAGGCTTTTGTGCACATACGAAAAGAAGAATGTAGCAAACTGGAAGCAAAGTCTTGTAAATGCATATTTCGAGGATACGGTGATGAGGGTGAGATGGGATATAGACTTTGGGATCTTGAGAAAAGAAAGATAGTACGCACCAATGATGTCATCTTTTGTGAAGATCTCATGCATAAGTAGCCCGAGAAGACTGAGGAAGTCAAGAGGGTTGTTTTCAGGGAGGATGTACCTTTTAGATAGTCATTTGTGCCCAATGGATAGCAGCAAATACTTGTTGTAAATGACCATGAAAATGCAAGAAATGGTGCTAGAAATTACTAGCAAGGTATTGCCCATGATACACCATAATTTTAGCTTGAAAACATGCAGTTAGGACAACATGAACTATCAGGATACCATGTTGGAATTTTAGGACATCAACTTATACATGTAGAATTGCAAGCTTGTATTTCAAGACATCAACCTATACATGTAGAATTACAAGCCCGTATTTTGGGACAACAACCTATAAATGTAAAATTTTAGGCCCAACAGCCACATTGAATGCAAAACCTTTGATGCATTGGTCAACGCAACCTTCAAGGTAGCCGAATAAGTTTATTCCTAGTGCGCAATATCCTGTAGGTTATGTCATGTTGATAGATTGTGGTGAACCGTCATGATTCAAGGAAGTAATGACTAGACTGGACAACAAGAAGTGGTTCAAGGCCATGCTATCAGAAATGGAATCTCTTGAAAAGAATGCTACTTGGGACTTGGTGTAGTTGCCTAAAGGGCAGAAAACTCTTCCATGTAAGTGGGTTTACAAGATGAATGCCACTTCTGGTTCTTCACCAAAGTACAAATGACGATTAGTTACAAAGGGGTACAAGCATGAACATGGAATTGATTTTGACAAGATCTTCTCTCTCGTAGTCAAGATGACTACTCTAAGAACCATTTTGGGCTTGGTTGCAATTGAATATATGGAGCTCATATAGATGGATGTAAAGACTTCATTCTTACATGGTGATCTGCATGAGGACATATATATGCAATAGGTTGAAGGTTTTATTGCTAAAGGCAAAGAGATGATGGTCTGTAAACTGAAACAGAGTTTGTATGGGCTAAAATAGGCATCGAGGGAATGGCATCATAAGTTTAATACTTTCATGCAGTCTCAGGGCTTTCAGAGAAGTCAAGTTGATCATTGCTTATACACCAAGAAGGCAGTAGATGGCAACCTAATTAACTTGATTCTATATGCTGATGACATGCTGATTGCTGACAGGGATACTCATGCCTTGGATTCATTGAAGAAAAATCTTCATGGCAACTTTGACATGAAGGATCTTGGTGATGCTAATCATATTCTTGGGATGCAGATACTTAGAGATAGATCAAAGGGCTTACCCTGTCTATCTTGTATCTGAGATTTTGTCGCGTTTCAATATGGAGGGGGAAAAATCAATCAGAATTCCATTGCCTCCATATGTGCAACTCAGTGCAGAGGACAACCTTACATCTGATGATGATTGAAAAGGCTGAAATTGACAAGATTCTGTATGCTTCAACCACAATGGAAGTTTGATGTATGCTGTGGTTGCTACACATCCAGACATTGCATTTGCAGTGGAAGTGGTTAGCAAGTACATGGCAAACCCTAGCAAGAAGCATTGGGAAGTAATGAAAGGTATTCTGAGATACCTCAAGGGCACAAAGAATTTGTGCATCTACTTTGGTAAGTAGAAGACATCTGTCGTTGGATTTACGGATGTAGACTATGCTGGACATGTGGACTGTAGGGAGTCCACTATAGGGTATGTGTTTAACTTCACAGGGGGATCTGACTCTTGGATATCTAGGCTGCAGAAGTGTGTTGCACTGTCTACTACGGAAACAGAGTATGTGGCTGCCACCATTGAGGCATGCAAAGTGGCTTTAGAGCTATCATGTTTGGTTGTTGAGCTTGGGATTTCTGAGGTTCTTGTCCTCCACTATGATAGTCAGAGTGCTATCATGTTAGTACGGAACACATATAGGTGAAGTATCATTTCATTAGAGAGGTACTTGATAGCAAGAGCATTAAGCTAGTTAAGGTGCACGTTGATGACAACCTTGCACACCTTCTCATGAAGGGTCTTCCACAGCAGAGAGGTTTTCCCATTGCTAGCAGATGATGGGTATTGGATAGGTAAGTATTTTTAGCTTTGTACATACTTAGACTTAGCTGATTCTTTTCCTCTATCTTTGGGCACATTGTCTTTAAGGGGGAGGTTGTTGGGATAAAGGGCAGTGCCCGTGTCCGCCCGTAGGGGCCAAGTTGTAGATAGTACATATACCTATCTAAAATCATTATCGAGGTACACTCTTTAGTACCACAAATCGTGTGTCTCTGTCTCTTCTCTTTCTCAGCTTGCATCTCTACATGGAATCTCCATTGCAGCTAACTCAACACTTGGTGGGCAATTTGAACATGCAAAAAGGGATGTACTAGCTAGGGTCTTTGAAGAAGTCATACGAGTGGATGACCTACTCAAAGAGAGAAGCTCAAGGACCACAAGCCAAGAAAGTGCGACCTCTAGAACCTCAAAAGAGGGCCATGACAGCTAGCAAGAAATCAAGCCAGAGTGCCCAAGAGAAAGGGAAGAATGTCGATTAGAGCCACGAACATGAAGCTAGAGTTGGCTAAGCTTCAAGAGATGATGAGAAGGCCCACATGACCTCACATGCAATGTGTGCATTGCAACAAAAACCACCTTCCAATCGAGTGCATGGATCCTAGATCCAGACCCTATGCCAATTACAATAGGTTCGTCCATGATGCATTGCATTGCCAATCGCCGAGGCGGTTGCCATACCCATAGCCGTACAATCATCCTTACTACCTAGGGAATAGACTACCACCTTATGGAAGGGGAGCTCCATTAGCTCTTCTAGCACCTAATGATTCAAGTCTAGCTATCCCTAGGATGGACATCAACCATATGGGCATACCTAGACCACCTAGACCCTTCATGAGCCATCCATCGAGCGACACTCTAGTACATTATATCAAGGAGCCAAATGAGGAAGAGGCATACATAAACCCTTACGTCTCCTATGACAAAGAGGGTAATCCCATTCTAATGGATTTTAGACTAGTACCAGTGATGGCATTAGGTCAAGGAAGGGGTAGAGGCATAGGAGGTCAAAACCAAGAACCTATCATATGTTGGACTTGTGGCCACCTAGGACACATCTCATCTCATTGCCTTGAATGAGAGCAAGCTAATTGAGAAAAGATCGACTTGAGATGCCCCGAGTTTAGAATCACTCATTTGTATGCTGAGTGCCTTATGTGGAAAGCATCCACTAGTTCAACTATCATTACATTTGTATCTTTGGGGCTATTTGGAGTTGATACACTTGATGGTGATCCCACTTTCATCTTGTTGAATGTCATGACTAGGGCGTAGACGCGATGCTGACTGATATCTCATTACATGGACCTAGTAACCTTGTGTAGCATCCATAAGAAAGAGGAGTCCTAGGAGGAGAAGGAAGAGAGTTGAAACAAAAGTCGCACTCAAAATTGATAGTGCCACTATACTACCAAAGCATAAGTAAGTCATAGATGCAGAAGCAAAAACATTTGCTCCTAAGACAACGGAGAAGAAGAGTGCCAAGGTTGGGGAATATCCTCATCAGAGATACCAATTAGAAGTAGTTAACAAGGTCAAGGAGTGGGCGAGAGAGGTCCAAGAGCACCTAAAGGATGTCAAGCCCATCCTAGAAGATGAGATCGATGAGCTCTCTAGTGTGAGTATACTTGTCTCACCTACTCGCAAGAATCTAGAAAAGCATCCAACAAAGCCTAGGCACCATAGGCGGGCAGATTGGTTAAGAGCAGTGGTAAAAGAGTGTAGAATGTAATGAAAGGCAAGCAACTAGTGGCTTGCTTACAGCATTGATATTGGCCTTGGTGACTTTGCCAATGGGAGATCTACTTAGGCAAAGTTCCTCATTGTGGGGAGAGTTAAAGCAGTGGGTAGAGGAATCTAATGAGCTGGGAGCAGCTAATTTGCATGACCATGATGTAGCCATGCAGATACCAAGGCTAACACTGAAATCAATACCTAATTCCTTGCATGTGAATGCTTTCTAGGAGGGCATAGAGATGCATGTAGTCCTACCAGTGGTGGCATTAGGAGACGTCACACGAAAGGGGATTGTGTACATAGAAGTAGGAGTTAGTGTGCTTAGCCATGCAATCCAAAAGGCTTGGGGTAACCTAACTATAGAGATCGCAAGGTTTAATGTTAGGCTGGCTAATGGCATGAAAGCTAGGCCATTCAAAGTACTAAAAGACTGGCCCTTGAAAATAGCAAGTGTCCAGTTCTCAGTGAACTTCATAGTCATGAAGGAAGTGGACTACGACGCCCTACTAGGCTGACCTTGGATGCGAATGCACGAGTGATAGAAGATTGGGGCAATGGTCTCATATTCCTAGGTAACAGGTTGGAGGCAGTAAGAGTCAAGATGGACAGTTGGAAGACCACATCGATCAACTTGGATGCCATCTCCTCTATCTTGAAGGGAGACTCACAAGCCACGAATTTGTATGGGCCATTAGCGAAGTATATTCCTTATCTTGAAGATGAGTGGATTGGATAAATGTGCTAGCTACCATCGACCTATTGTTTCGGACAAAGAAGATGATTATAAGCAACCAGCAAGGACAACATGCAAGTTCCGTAAAAAGTGACCACAAATCCCAAAAATTAAAGGCTGAGACCCCACCTTCAGCACAACTTTGCATGATGGCCAAAAGCCCTAGTAGCCGACAAGCTCCTTCCCCTTTCCATGTTCCTTCTAATAGACTTGAGCTCCAAGGGGTTATTGAGTGCTTGATGAGGAAGCTAGTCGGTAACCTAGCTGCTAATCTCAAGCCACTCCAAGACCTTATGGATGAGCTGAAATGGTGATGGAAAAAGGTGCATTGTCTAAATCTTATGTACAATTGGGCATTGATCACGGATGAAAAAGGAATTAAGAATAGAGACCTAGACAACAACAAGTAGTCAAAGTGTAGTGATTCGGACAATGAGTACAAGGACTATTGCTCTGCGAATGAGGAATGTAAAGAAGAGGTTGAGACGATAGAGTACGACATAGATGGCCAATTGATCGAACAAATAAGAGTAGACTCTAAGCCACAGAGAGCCAATGATTTTAGAAAAAGAAAAGGAGTCTTTAGAATTGAATGTGATTGCACTTGGTTGGATCACTTAGACGTGATGGACTATGAGCAAGTAGGGCTAGTTGAGCCTAGTGCCGCACCTCTCTTCAGAATGGAACCAACCTCAGATCTACAACCGCCAGGGGAGGCTCCCTTCTCTAGCGAGGGTTGCGAGGTTAGCTCGAAATCAGAAGTGAACTCTCAAAGTGATCTAGAGATACCCCAACTAGCCAAATCCAAATGCACCAAGGGGAACTTGCTACTCCATCTAAGGTGTAGACGGTTGAAGGATGAAAAGAGAGGATGACCAAAGTGGTTGGAGGCCGAACAACAAAGGAAGCTCCAAGACCTACCAAAGTTGATGGGACCTAAACTGGCATTGGCCATGGCATTAGCCAGACCTCATGCACACAACATACACCCCGACCTATCAAAAAGGCCATTCTAAAGTGCCTTATCCTTAAGATTTAGCCCTATCAATTAATTATCGACCAACTCTATAGATTGGGATAAGATGGCTTATTGTGACAATGTGTGTATGAATACGAAAAAATGCATGATGTGATGACAATTGAAGCACATGCTGGAATTGGTAGAGGGCACTTCCATGGAGATACCTTCAAGGTGCTACAATCTCAACTATGGTGGTTCACCCTATTCCTCAATGTTGCCAAATTTGTAAAGCATTGTGATGAGTGCCAAAGAACCAAGGTCCTTGTTCATAAAGATAAGATGGAATTGACCCCAATCATACTATGATGACCCTTTGAGAAACAAGAAATCAACTTCATTGGGCTAATTAGTCATCCTGCAACACAGTATTCCCAAGCCAAGTACATCATAGTAGCCACTGACTATCTCATGAAATGGGTTGAAGCTCGAGCCACCAAGAAGAATGATGCTAGGACTACGACCAAGTTCCTTTGGGAGTAGGTGATCTCATGATTCAGTTGCCCCATCGAGCTAATTAGTGACCAAGGCACACACTTCATTAATGAAGTGATCTCTCATTTGCTATCAATATTCCTAATTATCCATAGGAGATCACCACCTTACTACCCTCAAGCCAATGGTCAAGCAGAATCCACAAAAAAAAACATAGTGAATGTATTGACTAAAGTGGTCCCTGCCTCGTGTAGCGATATGGATAACAAGCTCATGGTAACACTATTGGCCTATAGGATAGGCTATAAGAAAAAAGTGGGGAAAATACCCCTTCAAGCTAACATACAGGACTGAAGCAATCCTGCCATTAGATTTTTTTGTTCCAAGCTTGAGAGTAGCAATGCGAGAGAGATGAGATGGAAAGGAGGCATGGACAGAATGCCTAGTAGAGCTAGAACATCTTTTTGAGACCCGCCTCTTGGCTACGCATGTGCTAATCTGTGAAAAATCATGACGCAAGAGTTGGTTTGACAAGCATGTCAAACAGCATGACTTCAAGCAAGGTGACCTCGTGTTGCTATACTCGATGAAGGACCACAAGTAGAAAATGAAATGTTCTAAGATCCGAACTATGTTATCTACCCAATATGGTGTTAAGTCCGCCCCTAAACAAGTCTTTTTTATTGGACATGCTAAATAGGTGCACATCGAGTAGTTCATCCATAATCCCCTATCTAGCTACTTCTCCTGTGGGTATGGGGGACATGTGATTGGCCATGTAATGTTGCTTGCCTTGCATACTACCATAGAGAAGTTAAACTCTAAAAGCAAAAAAGCAACCATCTAGTTATGCATCCTATAGCATAGGGTTTGTTTATAAGATAAAGCAAAGCTTTGATTCTACACAAAGAAAGTGAAAGGCATGGCCAAGAGATAATGTCGAGACTTCTTTACAGCAAATACCATGGTTAGGCCTTCCCTCTCATCATGGAGTAGTTCATCTCTGTATTTGTGAGTTATCTACTAGTAAAGTTCACTAGATAGTCAAGATTTTGTTCATTAGGTTGGCACAAAACAGCTCCCATAACAAACTTTGATGCATCGATGTGCACATGGAATGTTATGCTCCAATCTAGGGCTCATAGAATGGGTGCGGTAGTGAGAGCCTTTTTTAGCTCTTCATAAGCATGTTGGCACTCCTCGATCCACTCGAATACAATCAGTAACTTGTAAAGTGGACTAGCAATTAATGCATAATTCAAGACAAAGTGCCGATAGTACCCTGTGTGTCCCAGGAAACACTGAACTCCCTTATAATTTGTTGGTGGTGTGGCAAGTTGACAATAACCCAAATTTTGGAGAAGTCAGTGGCAATGTCATTCTTGCACACCACATGCCCTAGGATACACCCATGTTTACCCAGAACTGACACTTTAAGGGTTTAAAGATAGACTATACAATCTAAACCATCCAAAGACTACACAAAGTTTATCTAGGTGTTTTGCCCAACTAGAGTGTACACATATGTTGTCAATGAATACCTCTAGTTCTCGCCTAAGCATGTCTTGAAGATGGCGCACATTAGACACTATAAAGTGGCATGTGCATTAGTTAGCCCAAATGGCATGACTATGTAAGCAAATATGCCCCAATTCTTGGCAAATGCCATCTTGTGCCTATCATTAGGGTGCACCTAAACTTGGTTATAGCCCAAGAAGCCATCTAGGAAAACATCGGCTTCTTTTCTCATTGCTTTCTCGAGCATGTGCTCCATGTAAGGCAATAGATAATTGTCTCCTAGTTGCAGCATTGACTTTCTTGTAGTTTGTGCACACTTGGGATTTTTTGTTCTTCTTCGAGACAATCACAATGGGTGATACCTAGTTCGTGTGCTCAATATCATAGATGAATTTGGCCTTCAATAGTTTATTGATCTCTTCCTTGATGGCGTGGTCATGCTTTGGATTCATCATGTAAGGTTGCTATTTTACTGGTGTTGCATTTGGGGTCATTGGAATGTTATGCATTATGACTCTTACATCGACTCCTTTGAGTTCATCTAAGGACCAGGAAAACACATCTATGTACTCTCATAAGAGAGAAATGAGATCAGCCTCCTCTTGCTCAGTCAGGTCGTCGGCTACTAGCATGGGTCGAGGCTCCTCCCTTCCCTTGCTAAGTTGACTTCCTTGACTTTGGCAAGCCCTTCTATCGATTTGCTTGCATATCCCTAACTCTTTGCTCCCAACAAGAGCGCTACCCTACCTCCCTTCTAAAATTTAGTGAAGCACTTTTGAGATATGCATTTTAGGAGCCACTTTAAGCCGATCTACAAGCAGTTCGAGCTCGTTTTAAAGTAGAAACATGGCTGGGATGAGTCAACAAGTCAATTTTCATGAAAAATCAAACGGTGGTGGATGGTTGAGCTAGAGTTTTCCTAGATAAATTTCGACATCGGGAATCCAATGCAAGTCTCGGTTCGTCAATCGGGGGTTGTTTGACACCCCATTTAATCCCCACAATGGTTGGTATTATAAAGCAGCACTGCATCAGGAAGTCGTAAAGTGCATAGGAGAGGCTAGGTTGATGCAGCTTGATACTACGAAGCCGCATGTCTAGTCGGATTGCAAATCTAAGTTCGTTTGGGCCTTCAAAATTGAAAAATCCACTTGCAGGACAGTGTGAACACAAAAAGATGAATCTATTATTTTAATTTTTTAAACCTTAGGCTTAATAAAATCCTTGAAACTAATGCAAAAAGTGTTGAACAGAGGGAAGCATCAATGCGCCTCCTCGTCTCTCCGATTCAAACCCGTTTGGAGAGAGAGAGGGAGATTCCCGATCAAGGCAGAAAGATGAACAAGATGACTATAAGCTTGCATGTTTTAATGGAGGATTTAAAAATCTCGCTTTTCAATATTTCTCTCTCCTCCCTCCCTCTCCCCTCGATGGGCTGTTCATGCGCATTATCTTGAAGGAAGAATCGGGAAGGAGATTGAAGCAAATGATGATGGAGATTAATGGAGATGCTGAAGCTTGATGTGTAGCATGGAATTGAGAGCAGTGGAGGCTCCGTCCGCTGGTCACGTAGTCATTAAATGCGTCTTGGGTTTCATAAAAACATGGTACGACTATTTTTTATGAAGGAAATGAAGTTTTTTTGACATTTTATGATGAAAATGATGTTCTTATGCAATGAAATTTTGTGTGAGTGCTATTTGCATTCTGTTTAATTTTTGTACATCAAAAAATTCCAATTTCATAATGATTTACGTGTGCTATGTAAATCCCACAAACTCGAAATGTGATTTTTTAAGGGTAAAATGATGGTTTTGTCATTTCAGGTGAGTGAAATGTGTTCCTATGGAGGAAAATCATAAATAAAATTGAATTTCAATATGTTAGAATGGTTGGCATAAGAAAATCTGGAAAATAATAGTGATTATTATCAAATAAATGCTTAAAAATAAGTAAAATTTTAGAAATACGATTCACAAAAATAAGAAAAAATATAATGAGTATTTGTGAATGTATGGTAGTGGAGGAGCATGAGATTTAGCCTTCGTTTGTCCTATGTTTTTGTTAAAGTTTGTGATTTATCGCTTTTCCTACATCAAAACATGACAGAATGAACCCCTACACCTATACAATGGAAGCAATGCCCAACGTAGGGAGTGGAGTGTTTGAATGATGTGATTTGGGTGTTGATTTTACTAATTTTTCTTATGCATATCATGATATAGGGTTCATTATATTTTAATTAAGAGGATAGTAGCATGAGCATTGTCTCGGTGCTATCCTTACATCACCGCAACGAGTTAGTGAATGAGCATTGGAAAGCTTGGTTGTGCAAGACACGATTCTGATGGCAAATTATGTTTGAGCACATTACGATCATCCACTTTTGCATGTGGATATCAACCATGGTATCGGGATATGAAGAACTGGCTGCATAGCACTTGTTTTCCGTTATGATGACCTATGCTTGAGAGTGTGAGGGATGACCTAATCCGTAGGCTAGTCAATCGGATTTTTTGGAAATTATTTGGTAAGGACACACGGTATCTCCTGGAATACGTTCAAAATGAAAGAGTGGAGCTTGTCTCATGTGTACTTTATATTAAAGCAACGCATGTTGAAGCGATGGATCTTGGGACCAATCCCTGAGGTATAGGAGAGTCGCAGTGGAGCCATGGCAATCAGTTGAGAGGTTCTTCCTTATGTTTGTGTTACAAGGCACTATGCATATATGTTATGGGATCTCCCTTTGAGGAGAAGAGATGGTGAACATTGGACTATGAATCAATACAAGCGCAGAATCGATTAGTGTAGAGTGAGGCTCATACGCTCCTGGCCCACGAGGTCGTGTGGTGGGGGTGTCTATTGTGTGCATGAGGTCCGACTAGTGCCATAGCCAGTGCCGGCCCATTTTAGGTCCCATCAATGGTGTGTTTGCCGAGAGCTACCTATAAGTGGCGGTTTTCGAATCTAGGTTATAAAGGGACCTAAGGTTATCATTTCCATTAGCAGTGTGCTAAGCTACCCATAAAATGGGGTTTGTTCAAGGATGGAAAACCTTGGCTTTCCCTCTACAAAACTTACTGATGGATTTAGTTAGTTATATAGAGCATGAGTCCTCTACATAAGATAATTTAGGTGATGAGAAGAGTAACTAGTTAATGGTTACCCCATCCTCTAATGTGATGGCATGGGGCCAAGGTTCGTCTCTACCCAAGAGAAATCATGTATAACCATCCATCAACCTAGAGGGCATGGAACAAGTATGTTGGAAGCTATGGCAATCATGGCATCAACAAGTGATTATGCTAAAGCCGTAATGCCATGGGAAAAACTCGACATATAGTAGAGTGCAGCTATGGCTGAAACATCCCATGTGGTGGGGAAAATCATTGTTTAAAAGGCACAGTCCCCAGGTCCTAAGTGCTCAGGATAAGTTTGCTTTTGATGAGGGGCAGAAGCTCCTAGATAAAGCCATCATGAAACTGCCTAAGAAGGGGCAAGATATGGAAGATCATTACTATATTACCAAGTGATGTGCTATGTGAGCTCTTTATGAGCGGCTTAGAGATTAATACACAAATCCAATTGAGGATGCGAGATCCTAAGTCACTAAATGAGGCCAAGGGGCATGCAATTGACTATGAGCAATATATTCAAAGATTTTGGGAAAACTTTTGGAGTTTCCCTCGCTCGTTGCAAGTGCATCCAAACATCCATCCAATTTTGCAAAGAGAAAATCCTTTCGCTATACCAAGACAACCTTGGCAGGGGATCTTGGTAGCCAGAATCTACAAGCACAAAATGGCAATTTGATGAGTAGTAATAATATGCCTCTTGGGGATAAAAAGATTCCATGCCCAGCACATCCCATCAAAGCTTGCAATAGTTCCATGAGATGTAGTTGCAATGACGGCATTGATAGGACCATCGAGCCTATGAGTATGGATAAGAGTGCTATAAGTGGTCCTAGTTGTGCTGCTAGTAAGGCTCTTGGGAAGCCTTTTCAATTTATGGATGAATCGTGCTTTCGACTAGATACTATTCCTTTTAGTAAAAGCATGGTTCCTGTGAATAAGCAGTTTTGCAGAGTGGACAAAGGCAAGTAAAGACATCTCATATGAAGAAGGTGTACCATGCCCAAGGTCCACCTATGCTGAATAGAAGCACTAAGCTTGTGAGGCCATCTAGCTATAGCAATAAGTCCACATTGAGTCCATTAAACCAATGTGGCGAATCGAGAATGTATAAGCATATATAACGAGAAATGTAAGATGGGTTTGGAGGCCCAAAACCCCTAAAAATACTATTGGTGTGTAAGATGAAGGGCTAGGAATTGCATGTGTACATGCTTTGATGGATTCCCAAGAGGATGCGACTAAAGGCCATAATGCTACATCTGGCAATAGGGACCGCCCCTGAGATGCATCTATGTGATATGCCTAGGCATGAAGCTCTACCTAGTTTGGGTTGCACCATTGATACATGTAATGATCCAAATTGGGAAGGGTTGAATGATCATAAATCCATGATTCTCCCTATAGGAGGAGTTATTGGAAAGTTGGGACAAGTGATCCATTTGAATGACGGCCAAGAAGATGAGATATATCAACCTAATGATGTCATTCATTTAGTTCATAGTACCCAAGAAGAGATGGCCATTATTACTGAGATATCAGTAGAAAGCTTTGGGCTAGTGGATCTACAAAGGGCCCAAATGAAGCTTTTAGCTGACTCACATGAGTAGCATGGGGCTAGTCCTCCTATTGTATGCTATCCTTAAGATGCAGTATATATGCCAAAAATACTATCCATTAGATGTAACCAAATGAGCTACTTTTGTTAGGCCAAGAGGGCCAATTAGTCCTCCTATTATATACTATCCTTAAGATGCAGTATATATGCCAAAAAGACTATCCATTAGATGTAGCCAAATGAGCTACTTTTGTTAGGCCAAGAGGGCCAATTAGTTTGTAGTAAAATGTGCTATTTCTTTAGGCTAAGAGGGCTATTTGTCTGTTTGGTGCACGTACATTTAATGGTTTTCTATTTTATTAATAAGGTGGTGGGCTGAGATGAGAGACTTTGATCATGGGATGATGCGAGAGTATAAAAGAGAGTAGACTAAGGCTAGAAGGATTATGAGTGGCTATTGGAAAGCATCAATGGGCCTCTAATCACGAGACATGTACATCATAGGGGGCGCAATTTCATGAGTAAGTCATAGATTTTATTATTTTATGATAAATTTTGGTTGAAAATGGTTGAATTTGGTTGTGGATGCTCCAATTCATAAGCAATGTTAAAGAAATCAAGAAAAATTAGTCATCTATAATTTCTTTGTAAACATATAAAACCTGCAACATTGTGATTCAAGGAAACTTATGCGTTTTTGGGATTTTACCATGCGTAAAGTGTTTGTGTGGGATGGAATATAATAGAAAAATAGTTCTTACTAAGATCAATCAGTCTAAATTAGTAAATAAAAAATATTGATAATTATGCATAAATAAATAGAAAAAAATAAGAAAAATTGGTGAAAATAAGTTTTTTATATTCAAAAAATAGAAAAAAATAATATTTGTGTTCATGAATGTATGGTAGGGTTGAGGCATGAGTATCTCTATGTTAAAGTGGGTTCTTATTGCTTTTCTGAAGGAAAAATACATGAAAATACGCTCTAAACATACCACCGAATGCACAATCTTAAGTAGTAGGGACAAGGGGATATTAAGTGTTTAAAATACATCGAATTTTGATATTTTTATGATGCATGGCATATAGGATACATGTGGCTTAAAATGAAGAGGGTCTAGTAGTATGACGATGCTCGGTGCTAGCCCTAAGCAACACAGCAATCTTAGTTAGAAGAAAGGCATGAAAAGAACTATTTTTACACCTTCACAATGTTGGTTGTTAACAAATAAAAATTGTTTAAGCACTGTAGTCATACACAATTGCCTTGTACGCACCATATGGTATCATCATTGGATGCATAGCAATTGTTTTCGTGAACGATGACCTACGTTGAGTGTGAGATACCCTAAGCTGTAGGGTTAGTAGTTCATTTTCTTAAGGAATATTTAGTGGGGACTATCTATTATCTCCTAGATCAATTCGTTAAAAGAGTGGAGTATATATCAATGTGCTTTATGTATTCATAGTGCATCTTGGGATCAATCCTCGAGGTGTAGAAGAGCCATAGTGGGGCCGTGGTGGCAAGGGGCACTCCCTTTGTTTGTGCTTACATGGTGTATAAAATCAATATGTGTAGGGACTCCTTTGAAGAGTGTGGGAAGCTTTATCCATTGGATTACAATCCATACAAATGCAAAGTTTTGCATTCGAGGTTAGGGTAGTATATCCCTTAGACGCTCCTGGATGTGAGGCCATATGGGGTGGTTTGGATGTGTTGTAGAGGTCTGTAGCTAGTGCCATAGAGCTAGTGTCGGTTTTAGGTCCCAATATTAGTTTGGCAATGTGGAGCTCGAGACTCTATAGGGAGAGAGCATATGATTTTTTAATGGCAGTTGCCTTAAGAAGTACTACCCTCTAGTGCACCCACTATACGAACCTCCAATGTTGGACCCACATGTGAACATAAGAGTAGCCATCATCATTGAGATAGAGGGCAAGGATGATGAAGTAGTGGCACCTGTATACTTGTGCATATCGATCATTGGCCACAAGACATGTGCCTTTGATGCACTCATTGACAAGGGAGCTAATTTTAATATCCTTACAAACTATCACTAGAGCCTCATTGGTCAGCCCCAATTGCAATCTACTAATGCTAAACTCAGCTTGTTTGGGGGACAGTCTTATTCAGTGTTGGGGAAGTGCAAGGTAGAAATCTCTATCGAGATTGAAAGCCTACCAATGATCTTTTGCATGATGCCTAACACCAAGGCCGTTGGTAAGGAATTGCTACTAGGACATGCATTCAAGAAACAATGTCGATTGCGACTCACAACGTATTCACCTTACTATTGGCAATGTTTAGATACTGATGGCTTTCAGCAAGGGCAACACAGCTCCATCTAAAAAAGTAGTGCCATTGGTAGAGCAACTTAGTGCCAATCCTAAGGAGGGGGTCATGACTTATCCACCCCACTGTAATGCACTAGTTGCAACCGCTAGTGAATGCACCCAAAACCACTAAGCATCAGCTCAAATGGGTACCCAAATGACAATCACAATCTCCTAGAAACCAATTTGCATGAACTCATAATCCTAGAGGTTCATGTCCTAGGCCTAGGAGACACAGTTGGAACTACAGGAACCCACAAACAATCAAGATGCGATGGGTGCCCAAAGCCCTATTACATGCTTAAGGCTACTACAAAGGCAACACTTGGATTTGGTTGTCCAAGTCTACAAGTGGCACACGTGTCCCTCAACCACTGCCTTCCAACCTATCTCCATGAGACTGTAAGCTAGGCTAGGTATAAGAAACAAAATAACCCCAAAAGGAACCAAACCCATCGAGCCTCAATAGGTCTATCGACCAAAATCATAGCTCACTGCATCTGAACCGACTCAACCTAACAGTTCTATTATTCCAAGTGCTCCACAAGCAGAGAGCAACAAGTCAATTGAGATACAAGACCAATCCATTGCACAAGTGGCCAATTGACACCCCATTGAATAGCCCATGAGACAGGCCTCAGTAGCTAAGCTTTCCAATCCAAACAACTCCTGACTGAGGAAGAAGTACACGTCGTGAGCAGGATGAACTCTAGTTATTCCTAACCAATGTTGTGACCTACATTACACATAGGTATTAGGCCTCAAAACATAGACCATCATGTCCACTTAGAGTATAACCCATAGTTCTATGCTTGATTCATGAAGAAATAAAGCACAATAAGCAAGTGCTTCACACCCTTAACCCTCCATCCTCCAATCCTAGGAAGGATCTTCATCATTCTTGTGGAAGGGGATAAGGTGGAAAAGAACTTGAACTTTAGAACTTCAAACAAAACTTTAAAAGAAAAAAGGATTAATAAAGGAAACTTGTACTTGAAGAGGGGTTTTCATGGAAATTGTGCTTGGAATGTGTGGATTGCTTGAAGTATAAAATTTTTCCATTTTGTATTAGAACATTGCACCATTCCATAGTGTTTGTTTTAATATTTTTCTTTTTTCACAAAAGGTACTCTCAGATGAGCTGATTGTAAGCTATTGTGCCATAATAGAAACTCAAGATTGCAGGAAAAATTCCATTCTTAGAGGAGAAGCACAATAGGTACTAATTGGTCATTGAGACACAAGTCTACACCAACTAAAATACTGCAACGTTAGCAATTTGGGAGAGCTAGTGAACAAGGAAGGCATGATGAACCAATTGGTTGATTAATGTGGTCTCAACAGATATGTAGAGAAGGTTGGCTAGAGACCAAAGAGGGATGTTTATGGCATGTTGCTAAAGATGCTGAAGACCAAGATGCACACCAATGATGGGATCAATCTAGTAGACATCCCTGACCTCGCCATCCAGTTACAGCCAAAGATGGTGCAACATTGCTCTCTAGTCACATCGATACAACACCCTCATGGCCCGGATCCTAGTGCCGATGCTCGAAAGCATTGCAATAGGGGTCCTGGATGAAATAAATTCGAATGCATACATCCACAAAAAGGTTGAATCATTAGCCAAAGCATTGTCATCCAACCAAAGACCTTTAAGAAGTGAGTCACTAGTCACCATGACTGAATCGGATAGGAAAACACATGCATCAAAAGTATCCATGATAGGATTTGGAGGGGTGCTGATGGCCATCATCCAAGAAGGCATGGGAGAGATGGAAAGGGGAGAGAAAGTAGGGGAAACTCTGAAGAGATCTCTTATTCAAGAGCAACACCTCTCCCCGGTCACAAAAAGCCCATCAACATCTTCAAAGTGAGAAATGTGGGAGATGAAGAAGCTAGCAAGCCAGAGAAAGAGAAGGCAGAGCGAGCTGCAAGAAAGAAAGGAGCTCAACTCCAAGCACAACACCAATAGATGGAGCCAAGTGAATGGACCATTAATGAGCAAGGTGGGGGGTTCGGTCCCATCGAGCCAAGGGGAGCTAGGGAAAATCATGTTGAAAATCTTGACCAAGAAGAAGGAAACCAGAATAGGAGAGGACAAATCCTAGCAGCAACCGTGCTGCAGAGAGGAAATCTAGCAAGCTAGAGGAGGAATGAAAAAAGAAGTAGGAAGAAGAGAAGGAATGCCTATGAAAGGCAGAAGAAGAGTCCCAAAGGACAGAGGAAGAATGAAGAAAGAAGTGACAAGAGGAGGAGGAAAGACTAAGGAGAGAACTGGACAAGTAGATGGCTCTTGCCATTAGGCTATCGGTCGAGAAACCCTCCCGTGTAGAAGAGTTGGCTAGGAGGAACCTAAAAGACGTGCCTAGGACTAGCTTAAGACTAAAAACTGATCTCTTCATAGAATGCATCAATTTTCGATCAGATTCAAGCTTTGGAGAGCATGGAAATTCAGTATCTTGATGCCTTCTTCCCTCCACTTGATGCCACAACATGCACAAAAATCAACAAAATTGGGGGCACCAAAAGAAAACAATATCCCCCGCCATGATTCATGACTTTTGGTTTTAACTTAGTTAAAACCATTAAAATATCTAGCCCCAATTTTGAAGTTTTCACGTTGCATGAAATGGATTTTTGCCCAAACAAACTCCGATTCACAAAAGGATTAGATGGATAGCTTTGTGGCATCAAAATCTATCAATTGGCCTCTGTCACACACTTTTTGGCTCTTGAATCTCATAGCTGCTTTATAACACAAAACCTTATGGGGATCAAATGGGGGGTCAAACGGACTCCAATTGGATGAACCAAAACTTGCATTAGGTTCCCCTCATCGAACTCCATCTAAGAAAACTCCACCTCATTGATCTGCAACCGTTTCATTTTGCATGAAAATTTGATCTTTTACGTCTCTTGAGCCACTTTTTTGCTTCAAAAATGGGTCCCAAAATCCAACTCTCATTTGCGACCATGAGATAGGGTGACTCAACCCGTCGAATACCATGAATTGATCTGCACAAACAACAACCATAAAAAGCATCAAGCTGCTACAAAACAGAATACACATCTAAGCACAAACATAGCTCTCACCACCCTACCCCCTAACAAAATCAAGGCATGAAAATCCTCAAGGGATAGGCCTAGCATAAGCTAAGAGAAGTCCAAAGCAAGTCGCTAACCAACCGCTCCAACACAAATTGGCTAAAAGAACCATCAAAGAAGTCATCCTAGTGGTGGCCTGAACTTCCTACCCAACTTAGGACAAGTAGATCAAGAACTCTTACTAGGCGAGGACTCCTATAGTCTGGTCATTATAGATTTTCATTTATATTTTTCTTTCAAAGTTTCCATATTGAGCGCATGGAGGGAGCTAAGCGTAGTGATCCAAGGAGAACAAGGCATTGACCTCAAGTCTTAACTCGGTGTACCGAAGCACCTACCAAGCTCTTGCAAGGTAACACGTCAATCTTTTTCTTTTTCACTCACTTTTATTTTCACTCCAACCTTCCTTAGAATTCCTTTTCTGGGTAGATGTCATCCCTAGGAAGACAAGGTATCGTGGCCTTGGGTCCTGACTCGTCTCACAAATGTTCCAAGCCTGTACAAGGCAACAATCAATTGCACTTGAGATTTTTATTTATTGTCTTTTCTATTTTAGGGGTTAGAACACCTTTTTACACACCTTTATATATTTATATATCTTAAGTATATTCAAAATTTCATCTTCTTTTTGTTATTTCGGCAAGCTACTCTAATTACCTCACACTAGCAGGGACTCCTAGAATAGCTGCCTAGCAGGCTAGCAAAATAGGGTCACGAGGACTGCCTTCTAAAAATAGATCTTCAATGCCTGACAATGTCTTTATAGGAGGTATACAACTACTCAAATCTCCCCTAGATACACTCAACCTAACCCTAGGACTTCATGCCTTGATTATCGATCCCCAACAAAAGAACAATTCCCCATGAGTACATAAACACATATAGCATAAAAGAAAAGTACTCATAAAGAAAGAACATCACTGGTTCTACTTTACTGGGAAATAACACATGACAAGCATCATAGTATAGCACCAACTAACCTTTCACAATTTTATATTTCTTAGCCCGAAGGTTATGAAGTGCTTTCATTCTCTTCTTCCCTACCTCTTGATGTAATAAAGCCTGTAATCGAATTTCATCAAGATGAATAACAGAAATAAATCTTGCCTACAATGCTTCTGCCTTGCCCAACAAATGATTGAGAGAAAAATGCATGGTGGGCAATTCTGTTTCCAATGGTAAGACACACTCTACCCCATACAACAGCTTGAACAAGGGTGTATCCTGTAGCTCTCTTCAATGTCGTATTGTAAGCCCAAAATGCAACATACAATTTCTTATCCCAATCTTGCTTACTTTCAGACACTATCTTGGATAAGATCCCAACAATTTGATTATTTGTATTCTCAACTTGACCATTTTCTTGCAGATTATATGGGGTAGTTTTATTGTGTTTAATCTTCAAAGCTTCCTTCAAGGCTACTATGACCTTTTTCAAGAAGTGTGTCTCTCGAATGATCACTATCTCCTTAGGTGGACCAAAACAGCAAACAACCTACTCCATAATAAAACCGGTCATCTCCTTAGCATTATCCTTCATCATTGCTCAAGCTTCAAACCACTTTTTAAAGTAGTCCATCGCCAACAATTATGTAACGCTTCCACGTAGTTGATGAAGGGTATATTGGTCCCATAAAATCGATACCCCATTTTTCAAAGGGTAACATAACTAAAATAGGGTTTAGCGGCCGCTTACAATTCTCCCTAGCATCGCGTCTTTGGCAGACATCACAGTGCTTAACATAACTAAAAGCATCCTAGAAGATCGATGCCCACCAATATCCAGCACCACCACGAAGAGCTTTCTGGGTGGTAAGCCATCCAACAAAATGTCCCCCACATGCTGAATCATGGTATTACTCAAGAATGAATGGTACCTCATCAAGTACTATGCATCGGTGATAAATCTCATCCACACCTTTCCGATACAAGAGACCCGCTATAATTGAAAGCATAGTGCTTTTGTTGCTTAATCTTTCTCTTCTCAGACTTTGATAGAGCAATCCCAAATCCCTCTGTAAATAGATAATGTGTTATAGCTATATACTAGGAAGGAATGGATGCTGTATCGATTTTGAATAACCCTTCAATGTCACTTCCTTGAGCCCAAATTTCCTTTGGCTCCTCAAAATCCACAAGACATTCCACAATACCATGCATCTTTGGTGGCTTACTCCTAATCTCATAATCAAACTCCTACAAATTAATTAACCCCTTTGCTAAATGGTCATGTGGATGCAACTTGTTCATCAACAGTCTAAGTCCTTCTGCCTTCATAAAAAATACCACTTCTCATAGAGAATATAGTGCCCAAATTTCTTTGTTGTAAAAACCATTCCAAGGCACAATTTCTCCATGTAAGTATAGTTACCTTCAGATATCCCCAATTTATGACTAGCAAAGGAAATTGGATGATACCATTACTCTTTCCAAATTTGGGCTAAATAGCAACTAATATTATGCATTGTTACTATTGAAAATATATAAAAAACCTTGCCTCTTTTGGGTGCTTCTAGGATAGTGCTTTCTTTAGTTCCTGCTTCATATCCTCAAAGGATACTTGACAAGCTTTACTCCAATTAAATAGACAATTGAAAGATAACAAGTTTGCCAATGGCAACGTTCTTTCTACCAATCTCCAATAATATCCCACTAATGATAGAAAGTTGTGTACCTCTTTCGGAGTGTATGACAGACTCATAGTGACTATAACCTTTATCTTTTAATGGTCAATCGTGCGATACCAACCGAGCTAATCACATCTCCTAGTAACAACCCCTAGGGCACCCCAAAGAGGCACTTTTGTGGATCAAGAGCAATGTAGAATTGTCATGCGATGCTCAAAACATTTCCTTAAAATAATAAATTGTCTTTCCCGTGATTGCCCCTAGATCATCAATGAAAACTTTTAACTCCCTTCGGGAGATGTTACCAAAAGTCTTATCGGATGTACGTTGTTAAGAACCAGGTGCATTGCATAACCCAAAGGCCATTACATGATATGCAAAGGTACCAAAGACAATGATAAACGTCATTTTCAACTTATCTTCCTCTACAATAGTCATTTGATTGTATCTAGTAAATCAATCCATAAATCAATAAATTTTTCTACCCGCTAATTGATCTAAAATCTAATCAATAAATGGTAATGGATAGTAATCCTTAATTGTTTTCTTATTAAGCTCTCTAAAATCTATGCAAAGCCAAATCTGATTATTATTCTTCTTCTTGATAACAACTAGTGAACACCACTCCATGTGTTGAACTGAAAATATCAAGCCAACTTTTCGTAATTTTTATAACTCCTCAAATAGCCCACCCCTTAATTTGAAAGGCATATGCCTTACTTTTTGATGCACAAAGTAGCTACCTTTCTTTAGGAAAATGGTATGAACATCCAAGTTAGGAGGAATAGCTCTCAACTCTTCATAACTCCAAGCAAAGATGTCACAGAATTCCTAAATCAAAGACACATAGTCCTTCATTTCTTCCAAATTGAGCATGGAACCTAATTTTATTGGCCGTGAATCATTCAACGTACCAAGGTCCAACTCAATTATGTTGGCATCTCTTATCCTCTCTATTGGCTCATTCAAAGTTACTTGATAGATATCCTCTGTAGTGGACCCCTTGTTGGATTCATCATTTGACAATATCTCACTACTAGTTTCATTCTCCAATGTATCTATCTCTGTAGAGGATAAAGGAACTCTCTCACTTTAAGGAGATTCAGGGTAGGCATCTACTACTACATGTCTAGTACCTCTGCCAAAGATCAACTGACCAGCGGGTATATCAACCTAACAGTCCACTTGTAAGATCCATAGCCTGCCTATAATACTTGATAGCTAGGCCACCCCGTGAACCTAATCACCCTAAAGTCTAGAATGCATTCCACACATTGGCAATAGTCACATAGACTTTGGTAATGCACCCTTCAGGTTGTCTTAGACTATCATCAGCCATTCGGAGAATCGTGGAGGCATCTTTTTTATTTCTAACCCTAGCCTCTCCATCAATTCCAAACTCATAATGTTGATGGAGGATCCTATGTCCACAATAGCATGATCTACTGGTATTCCATCAACATATGCTGCTACCCTTGTACAATGCTTTTCAGCATGCTCAAACCAATCATCTCCTACCCTCGTTATGCCCAAGGGCTCCACGATATACCTCGTGTGAAAAAACTTATTAAATTCCTTACACACTCTTGGAGATAACTTAATTGATTGTAGGAGGTTCACATCCCGTTTAACTTCACAAAGAGAACTATCTAAATCAAATTCATGATAGCTAGCAAGAACTCTCTTTTCCCGCTAGACCATTCTCTCCTTTGGTCTATGAACAGGTTTTGGTGCCTCTTTCTTGGCTTTTTCCTTCTTCTTTGGCAACACTTTATTGGGATCAGTTTTACCATCTATATGGCTTTTAGAGGGCCGCCTTCCATGTCAAGATTAAGGATTTACATCCCCTTATCATCTTGCTTAGGATTTCCCTCAACAGGTTTTACCTTGTCTTTGTCAATGTCTTTACCCTTTTGACCTCTTCTAATGACCCGTAAATTAGAAGCTTCTGTGCCTTTAACACAAACGGCTTCAATAAGGCCAAGTCCACTACCACTAGGTAGCTCCTCTACAATAGCCTTCCCTTTTTGCAATATATATTTCGGCCCCTATCTTGCTGGATTTTATTTCCTTGTGCTCAATGGTTGACTAGACCTAGCTATTTACTTCCTTGTTGGAGAGAACTAATCTTACTCCAATAGGTACTAGCTAAGTGGCCCGCCGACTTCCCACATATGTCACATTTAACATTTGGAAAATTCCTAGGGAAATATTGGTCACGACACCACTTACAGTTGAATCTTGAGGAGGCACCCTTTTCAAGGTGTTAACTCCCATTCAAATTCTACTGCTTCTTAAGGAAATTGTTCTTAAGAAAATTGTCATCAGCAGCTATTTGCCTATATTGTTTGGTAATCATGTCAATATAGTACTTCATCATATCCTTAACTTCGCCAAGGACATTTGAGGCACTTAACTCATAGCCACGATCATCTACCTATCATTCCATTGGCCTAACTACTTGATTAGGAATTGATGATTGATTCCCTAGAACAAAATTGGTGTTTATTGTTTGGCCTCCAACACTTGGTGGATCCATCTGTGTAGCCATAAGCATGGTCACACTGGAGGAGCTAGCAACATGGGCACATTTTGAATCATGCTTCCTCTCCCATTGAAAGTACTCATGGGCATCCCTTGACCTCCATTTGTCAGTGCTAAAGTATTTCAAACCCTGAAACTTGGATTCCAATTTGCCCTAGAGGTATAGGCCGCTTGTAATCGCAACTCTACCTACTCTCCTCATGTAGTAGCCATACCAATGTCAGCAAGAGCAACATTACTCAACTACACTTGAATGGGAATATAGGTTTACAACTTACGAAATACTTCCTTCAATTTCTTGGTATAGCCTCGAACATTCTTGTGAGGTTCTTGGCGTGTTACATTGAGAACATGTAGTGAATACTGGCCTCCCCTTTCAAGGGCAAACCTCTTCGAAAGGTCGCAAAGAATACATTAATTGTAGTTATGGTTCCAGCCTCTAAGCTATGATACCATACTATAGCTCGTTCCTTTCAGGCTCATATTAAAGAAAATCATCAAGTGTCCATCTTGGATTCGAAAACTGAACATAGATTTTTGGAATTCATTGATATGAAATTTCGCATCTTCCTCTACTAACCCATTAAAAATGGGTAGAGGAAATCCCAAGACTGGCAATTATGGTGTTCCTACTAGGATTGCAATGGGTTGTGCCATGGTGACAACTGGATTTGCTAAAGGGGTTTGAAGGATGGGAACTATTACTCCACTCGAAGTGGGCTGGCTGAGTCGAAGAGGGAAAGTACTAGAACTTCCTCCTCCTAATGGATCATGCATGGGGGCTAGGGTTACTAAGACCCCTCCCTTATAGGGATATTGGACCACTCCTTTGTAGAGAATATCTCCTAATAATTTCAGCCCACTATCTAACCCATTCAGCTCTTTCTTACTTATGGAGCTCGGCTTTATGGTCTTTTGGATCTATCTCACTGTCTTTTGGCATACACTAATAAATTGGTCCCTGATCAATGATTGAGATTCAGAGACCGCCACTTATTAGCGGCTCTCGATAAATGCACCACCTATTAGGACCTAAAATGGGCCTGACACTAGCTCTATGGCACTAGCCGCAGACCTCTACTACACATCTAAACCACCCCACACGGTCTCGCGGCCAAAAGCATCTAAGGGGTATACTATCCTAACCTTGAATATAGAACTTTGCATTTGTAAGGATTGTAATCTAATGAATAACCCTTCCCACACTCCTCAGAGGGAGTCCCTATACGTATCGATGTTATACACCATGTAAGCACAAACAAAGGGAGCGCCCTTTAGCTAATTGTCGTAGCCTCACTCTATAGGGCTCTCTTACACATCAAGGATTGGCCCCAATATATGCCATGAACACATAAAGCACATTTAATACATGTTCCACTCTTTTAATGAATCAATCCAAGAGATAATAGATTGTCCCCACTAGAATATTCCCTAAGGAAATGAACCACTAACCCTACAACTTAGGGTACCTCACACTCAACGTAGGTCATCGTTCATGAAAATGATCACTATGCATCCAGGATGATACCATATGGTTCATCCAATGCAATTGTGTATGACTACAGTACTCAAATAAGTTTATTCATTGACAAGTAGCATTGTGAAGGTGCAAAAACCGTTCTTTTCATGTCTTTCTTCTAAGCGAGATTGATGTGTTACTTAGGACTAGCACTAAGAATTCTCGTGCTACTGGACTCTCTTAATTTTAAGCCACATGTTTCCTATATGATGCGTCATAACAATATCAGAATTCAGTGCATTTTAAATATTTAGCATCCCGCTTCTCACTAACGCTTAAGATTATGCATTTAGTGGTAGGTTAAGAGTGTATTTCTCCTTCACGAAAGCAATAACCCACTTTAACATAGAGAAAGGGCTAAACCTCATGCATCAACCCCCTACCATACATTCACAAACACAAATATTGTCTTTTCTTATTTTCATATACAAAATTTCTATTTTCACCATTTTTTATGCATAATTATCAATATTTTCTAATTTATTGATTTAGATTGATTGATCTTACTAAGAATTATTTTTCTATCATATTTCATCACATAGGAACACTATAACTATGGTAAAACCCCAAGAATGCATAATTTTTCTTAAATTACAATGTTGTGGGTTTTGCGTGTTTACAAAGAAATTATTAGATGACTAATTTTTTCTTATTTCTTTAACATTGTTGATGAATCAGAGAATTGGCAGCCAAATGCAACCATTTTCAACCAAAATTTTTTATAAAACAAAAAAATCTATGACTTACTCGTGCAATTGCACCATATGACGTACATGTCTCATGATTAAAGGCCTGCTGATGCTTCCCAACAACCGCTAACAATCCTTCCAACCTCGGTCTATGCTCCTTCATGCTCCCGCATCATCTCATGATAAAAATCTCTCATCTCAAACCACCCCCTTCTCTCATATATTAATCCATGGAAACACACAAGAGAAGAGAGGAGAGAGAAAGACTAAAAACTAATCTCTTTATAGAATGTATCAATTTTCGATCAGACTAAAGTGTTGGAGAGCGTGGAAATTCAGCATCTTACTGCCTTCTTCCCTTTGCCTAATGCCAATAGGCACAAAAATCAAAATTTTATGCAAAATTGGGGGCGTCGAAAAAAAAATGTCTCCCCCCCCCCACGATTCATGACTTTTGGTTTCACACTTAGTTAAGCTTTGAAGCTTAACCATTAAAATATCTAGCTCCAATTTTGAAGTTTTTCACACTACTTGGAGTGGATTTTTGTTGAACGAAGGCCCAAACAAACTGTGATTCGCAAACAGACTGGACATCAACTTTGTGGCATCGAAACCTATCAACTTAGTCTCCGTTGCATACTTTTTGGCTCCCAAATCTCATAGTTGTTTTATAACATCAAGCCTTGCGAGGATTAAAGGGGGGGTCAAATGGACTCCGATCAACGAATTGAAACTTGCATTGGGTTCCTGGCATCAAGCTCCATCTAGGAAAAGTCCAATTCATTGATCCATAACCATTTCATTTTTCATAAAATTTTGGTATTTTACGCATCCCGGGCCACTTTTCCACTTCAAAAACAAGTTCTAAAATCCAGCTTTCAACTAATGTTGCAAATCTTGATTGAGGTCCCAATCCTTTGAACTTCATCTTTTGCTTATGGCCCTTCAGTAAGTACATGAGCATTAGGTTACCCTACTGTTCGAAGTCACATTGTTTGGACATCTTATCAAACCAGCTCTCGTGTCTTGCCTTTTCACAAATTAGAGCATGAGTTGCCAGGACTTAGGTTTCAAAGAGGCATTCTAACTCCACTAGGCATTCCGTCCATGCTTCCTTTTTCCATCCCATCTCTCTTATACTGCCACTCTCAAGCTTGGAACAAACAAATCCACTGGTAGGATTGCTTCGGTCCCATATATTAGCTTGAATAGTGTTTGCCCTATGGCCGTCTTTAAGCCGTCCTATAGGCCCATAGCATTGCCATGAGTTTATTGTCCCAATCAGTGTGAGAGATGGAAACTACCTTAGTCAGGACATTTACTAGGATCTTATTCGTAGATTCTACCTGGCCATTAGCTTGAGGGTACTATGGTGAGGATTTCCTATGGATGATCAAGAATGTGGATAGCAAATGGATAATCACTTCATTGATAAAGTATGTGCCTTGGTCACTAACTAGTTTGATGGGGTGATCAAATCGCGAGATCACCTGCTTCCAAAGAAACTTAGTCATGGTTCTAGTGTCATTCTTTATAGTGGCTCAAACTTTAGCCCATTTTGTGAGATAATCCATAGCCACAATTATGTACTTTACCTCTAAGTGCTGCATTGTGAGACTAATCGGCCAAAATGAAATCAATTCCCCACTTTTCAAAGGGTTATCATGCTATCACTGTGGTCAGCTCCCTCTTGTCCTTTCAAATGGATATTTTGGTTCTCTAGCACTCATCGCAATGTTTCATGAACTTAGCCACATCACGAAATAGGATGGGCCACCACAGTTGAGATTGCAACACCTTGCATGCTATGGTGTCTCTCTTGAAGTGTCCTCCAATAATTCCACCATGCGCTTTAGCAAGTGCATCATGCATCTCATGCTCACACACACATCTTCATACTAACCCATCTTGTCCTAGTCTATAGAGCTAGCCGACTATTAATTGATAAGGTTGAACCTTAAGGATAAGGTGTTTTATTCTAGTATTTTCTATAGCTCACTCAAGCAATCCATGCTCTAGTATTTGGACTATGTCATCTACCTAATACGGTGTTAGATTGGCCCTAAATAGGTCTCTCCCACTCGACATGCCAAAAAGGTGTGCATCTAGTAGGTCATCTACGATGCCCTAGTCATCAACTTCTCCTATGGGTATGCATAACATATGTTCTGCTATGTAGTGCTACCTACACTAGTGTACAACCATGGAGAAGTCAATTTCTAGAAGCAAAAGTAACCATCTAGCTATATGGTTTTTTTACTAAATAAAGCAAAGCCTAATTGTCAACAAAGAAGATGAAGGGCATAGCTAAAAGATAATGGTGGAAATTCTTCACAATGAGCACCATGGCTAGGCCTTCCCTTTTCATCATGGAGTAATTCATCTCCATATCCATGAGTTGTCTACTAGCAAATCTCACAAGATAATCGAGATTATGTTTTCTAGGTTGGCACATAACAACTCCCACAGTGAATTTTGATGCATCAATGTGCATGTAGAATGTCATGTTCCAATCTAGGGCTTGTGAAGGGAAGCTATAAGCTCTACCCCGAGACCTACGGACCACTTATTACTCAAGTGTTTCGAACCGAGCGGCCATGGCTACCTCTCACATAACCGACGCGCAATGCCTACCTTACGGAGTACCCTCCTCTTTCTTGCACACCGGTAGCTCCACGATCCTTGAGGCAAGCTCAAGCAACCTCAATCCCTCTCCCATGAGCTTCATCCTCCATAGCCACGCACGAGACAAGAGAAGAGAAGAGAGGAGGGGAAGATGAAGAGAGAAGATGGAGAGCTTCTTCTCCAAGATCCCTCACTCTCACACAATAACTCCCTCACACTCTCTCAATCCCTCTCTCAAGCACAAGCAAGAAGGCAAGAAACAAGAGAAGAAGAAGAAGAAGCTTTGGCCACACACAAGAATGATCTTCTCATTCACTTTTTGAACTTTATATACATGCGCTACTTTTCATGGGCGGTCATCCCCTTTTTTACATGGCTGGCCATTAGCCTAGGCCCATTTCTCATTTCCCACTGTTCTAATCTATCCTATTCCCAACTAATGCATACAATTTGCACAGGAGTGAGCCTGACGCTCTTTTACAAGGATTCGGGAGTGCTTTCACACTTAATGGTGCGCTTTTTACTCTTTTACTTTCCTTGGGCGACTCTAAGACTTCCTGAGGGTCGTGCCCGTGCTTTTAATTTTTTCATGATCTGGTTATCGGTTAAGGCGCCTTTTTCTTCCTTTTGTCCTGCGCCTTTTGCTATTTCCTTTTTTCCATTTCCCGCTCCTCTGTGCTGCGGTAAACATTACCCCCTCCTAGCCAAGTGCCAGTCCCATGGCACTATGGTGGGAAGTAGTGGGATAGATGATGCTGTTGCTAGGTGGAACTGGTGGGTAGATGACACAGATGCTTGTGAATGAGAGGTGATGGAGTTTGATGACGATGACCAAGAGAGATGGAGTTCCAAAATCTAAGCCAATGGCAAATCCATCATGAGAGGTGATGGAGTTTGATGACGAATTGGCAACATGAAATTTGTTGAGCCATTTAAGCCTTCGCAGTAAAGCTCCTGAAGTTGCAGTAATGGAGTCATGTCCGACTCATGGAAAAATTACTTGTCATTGGAGGATGTAGTGGATGATCTTCTTCAACCAAGCAGCCAGTTCTTGAAACACGAACATAACCTGCAAGAAAAGTTGTGCACTTCCTGGGGGTGTGTCTGTCTCACTGTGTAGTGCATGGTTGCCCGTGCCAGTGGAACTGGGAGATGGGTCTAACCTTGGGCAAGCCCTTGGTAATGTCCCACAGTTGAGGACCCATTTCATGCGTCATTGGAGGTGCCGTGCAAAACTTAGGGTGACAGGTCTGAAAGTCGTGCCCTTGATGTGCCCTAAGTGTGAAGTGGGGAAGGGACTAGGGAGAACCCTAGATGCAGTGAGTGTGGTGCACAATAACAATGAAGGGAGACTGCAAGCACATGTGAAGTGTTCTCCTTGTTAACTTGCTTAGTAGTAGATTCATCTTTCAGCTTTGCTATTTTTTGCTCTTGTCTTTCTCTCTGTCACCTTGTCTTTGTTTCCTTGTGGCTTTTTCTCTCTTTGCTTTCTTTTCTTTTCTTTTCTTTTCTTTTCTTTTTTTTTTTGGAGAATGAGAAAGGGAGTACAATTGTCAAGGCATATCACACCCATTTAATCACGGGGCGATCGCAGGCATTGAGATAAGAATGCGCGACTTTGTAGGTATTCTTTAATATCGGCCTTAGCTCTCAGAGGAGTGGTTGACAAGAAAGGGTGATTACACCTTGTGAAGCGGGTGTCACTCATATTTTCTAAGAGCTCTAGACAGAAGGAAGGAGAGTAGGCCGCATCATTAACCTAGTCATAGCTTCACTATCTATTCCTAGGTTGATATCAAAGAAGAGTGGGGGGAGATGGGCTTCCTCTGCTGTGGGTTTTTGGAGTAGCAAGAATTTGATAAGTCAGAGGTAATTACAAGTGGTCAAAAACGTTGGATCTGGGCAGGAAGAGAAGTCTGCAAGGAAACAATTTATAGAAGGAAGTGTATCTTCTAACCTAAACACTAAGCATTTCTCAGGGCTCCTAGCATTTACATTATATATTTTTGGGAAGTCGTAATCCCCATGCAAGTCTCTATCATAGTCCACTCCATGCCTACGGGGTTAGGCATATAGATAGGATCATTGCACTCTTCGGGAAGTGAACTGCAAAAGGCGGTCCATGCATCAAAATTGGTGTCCCAAATCCTCCTCCGCCATTTCGGCTGTGCCTCGTAGCCTTTGACGGTTTTGGGAACCAGATTGACATTATCTTCCTAGTAATCCTGTGGTTCTTGTCGCCACATAGTTATTATCAGGCTCCTCTCTTCAATCCACCTGTTTGTACGTTCATTAGCCAGATCCTTGATATTGGCTAAGACTCCTAGAGGCAAGGCCCGGTCTAGAGAGCATGGAAAAGCAAATGAGAGCTCAAACGGCCTTTTCTGGAACTCTTGCTGACGCCAGATGGCCAACTCCTGGGGCCAGTCTACAGGATGTGCATCACCTCTCGGTGGCATGGGCTCTTCAGGAAGTTGTCTTGGAATTGTGCGTACTCGGCGTTGGGCCTCCTCAGCTAATTCTTGTCTTCTCCTCCTTGCTACAACTATACGCTCAGGCAGATGGGCATCTGCACGTTCTTCCTGTGGGGAGATCAGGTTGAGGCGGACTCGGCATTCTTTGTTGCTCTTCTTCATCACCTTACTCGAAATCCGGACCCTCTTCGACATGTCGCTCAACCACAGATGGGATGACTGGCGGTGGTGGTGGTGGCTGTTCATGCTCCTCAAAACCTTGCTCCTTGAGCTTCAGCAGTGGAAAGGCCCGTACAGCGTAAGTAGTGGAATTGTTGCTCCTTAGTGATCCCTGTACTCGTTGGGAGCTCCCGCTCTTGAAGACTATATCTTAGAGCTCGGGTGGTCAGCTCCAACTTTCTTTTCACCTTTTCCACTGGATCATCGCCCTCAACTTGTGTGACATGGAGTACCGTGTTGAGGAAGGCCTGCTGCTGTGTTTTAGTAGTTATTTCGGCATCTTCAACCCTGGCTTCTGCAAGCACCCTTTCGCATTCTGACACCACTGCCAAGCATTCGGTCAAGTCTCTCACCCTGTCAAAATTATTCCTTTCCCAATCCATAGCTCTTTCTTCCATCCTTTTTCTCTCTTCCTCCAGTTGGCTCGCTAGGGTGATCACTACCTGTTGTTGCTGCTCATTTGTTAAAAACCACAAGTGGTTCTTTTCTCTTGACTTCTGAGCCAGCTGCTCTTTAGTAATCCCTTTGGCTTGATCTACAATGATGAGCCTTTGTTGCACCTTGGCCAGTACTTCTGATTTTTATTGCACCAGCTGCTCTTGGCTTTGGATCTCAGCAATAAGGAATAGCCTTTTTTGATTGAAAGCCATGGCCATGAGGGCCTCTACATCTTCCTAGGAGGTCTCCAATGCATCTTGTAATCTTTGCGCTTCATCTTGTAGCCGTTTTGCTTCTGCTACTAAGACTCTTGGCCCTTCACTCTTCAAAAACTCAATTTCACTTATTAATCTGTTTTGTTCTTCTAGCTCCTGCCACAAACGAAGCTCCATGGTATGTTCTTGTGGTGTACTGGCTTCGCCTTCCTGAACCTCCTGTCCTAGCGCTTCCACTTGAGCGACCTTTTGCTGTAGATCATTGTATTGCTGCACTAGTAGCTTTAGACTCCTTTGCTCTACCACCAGGTTCTGCTCTTCGTCTTCTAGCCTTTGTCTAAGGCGGCTTTCGTTGTCCTGGGCTTCCTTTGCTTTTGCTACTAGCTGGTCCTGCAGGGCCTTCATTTCTCTTCGTTGGTCGACTCCCCGCCTTGAGACTTCTAGCCTAAGAGCAGCTGATGTTTCTTTTTCCTTTTCTAGCTCCATCAAGGCCACTTTCTTCTCTTCCTTCGCCTTGTCTAGTTGTGCTAGTAGCTCAGTCACATATGCATCATAGTCAGTGTCGGCAGGCATGGGAGTATGGGGTGTGGTGGTTGATGCCTCCAGCCTTTGTCTTTTAAGGACTTGCCGTGACTCTGCATCTGCGGCAGCGGGCCTTTTCAATCCAGTTTTTGGCATGATCTTGACCATTTTGCTCACTAGCATTTGCATCATGTTCATTAGCCGTGCCGTGTCGAGGGGAGGTGTGGGTTGTGTGGTGGTTGTAGTCGTGGTTTCAGTCATTGCAAGCACAAAAGAGGAAGGAAGTGGATGTAGTAGGGACTTGCCCTTGCCTACAGCCACTAGAGCTGCTTCCACACCTGAACTAGCTTCGGCTTTATGACGGGGGCTCACAGGTTCGAGCTCTCCACCCCCGTGGGTCTCTTCCACAGATCTTCGTGTAGCCTCTGCCAACTCAGCAAGCTCCTTCCGTCTCTGCTCTTCAACTTCTTCTTCCACCCTTCTTTTCCTATCCTCTTCTGCCTTCTTTGATTCTTCTCTTATCTTTGCAAGCTCTTCCTCATCTTTCCTCCTTTCTTCCTCAGCCCTCCTAGACTCTCTTTGAGCCCTCTTGATTTCAGCTCGTTCTTCTTTGCTTAATTCCTCTTTCCTTTCCTTCTGTCTCATGTCCCCTTTCTTTTGTCCTTCTGGTTTGCTTGCTTGTGTAGGTGGCACCTCCTGTTCTCCCTTGTCACTTATCGTTCTTTCACGTGATTCTTCTTCTTTGTGGTGAGGTGGGCTTTGATGCAGTGGGCTTTGATGTGCAGCTTGCTCTTCCATGACTCCAGCATCCTTCATTGCTTCATTTATGATGGCTGTCAAAACGCCACCATATCTAATTGTGGCCGCCTTTGAGGCAGGTTTCTTCCTTGTGGAGCATTCTGTTGAGGCAGGGGATTCTCCTCCTGCTGGTGCTTCCGCTGGAGTGAGAAGGGCAGCTGAGCTTTGAATGGTTTTCTGCATGAACACATTCCAGTCTACCTCCTCAGGGACTCCTACTGCGATGCTTTCTAACAACGGGTCCCCGATCTTGTTCATCAATGCGTTGTACCTTTGGCCCGAGAAGAGTGTGTGGATCATCTTTGCTTGCACCTTCACTGCTGGATCCAGGATGTCAGCCAAGCTGATTCCATCCACTGTGTGCACCTCTTCTTTCTTTACCCCCAGCATGGCGTAAACATCCCTTCTTGGCCGCCTCTCTTTCTTGGGTACGAGCCCCAAGGCCTTCTCTACGATTGCCGCATTGAGGGGCACTTCAACTTTCTTTCATGCTTCCATGTCCTCACTTTGACAGTGCCACAGTTCCTGCCCTTTTCAAAGTTCCTCAGAAATGGGAGTTTTCCGAACTTGGTCATCTCTTGTTCAAAAAATGGGAGTTTGCCCCCTTTGTCTTGTCCTGCCATGGTGGTTACTTGTCAACACACCATGCCAACATTAATGCTTAAAAATCGGCTTATTTCTAACAAAACTCAATTTTGAGAGAAAAATATGTGTCAAAAATTGGTATACTTGCTTAGAGGCTTGAATTTTAGAGATAGGCTCACAACAGCAATTGCTATTGTTTTCCCTTTGCAGTATCTTCCATTGAAACTCAATTAATCATAACATTCTGTTAGATAGCATGACTCTCATTTTGCTCTGCTCTTGCTCACATTACCTCCCCCCCCCCCCCCCCCCCCGTCTTGGATCTTTCAAGGAATCCTTCCTAGGATTAGCACAGGAAGTACAAGGCAAATGTTGTTTTTCATGGATTGACTTACTTAGCCAATAACCAATCATAGAAGCTTGGATTGTATTCGAGTTGGGCATGACAATCAAGAGCATATGGTTGGATGGAGACTTGGGAGATGTAGGTCAAGACATTGTGAAAGAGATCTCCAGTATTAAGGCAGCTTGCAACATGTAATTCCTCTTCCGTAAGGAATTGGTCAATGTAAGGGTGAGCGAGCACATGGTCATCTAAATGCTGGTTGCGAGTGATGGCCAAAACCCTAAACGAGATAGGTGCCACATAAGTAGGGTCATATTCGATGGTTTTAACTGCCCTACGTTGCTCAGCATTGGTCATTATCCGGCAACCTTTTTTCTCCCATTGGATTCTCAAAGCAAACCACTGCTGCAAGAACGTGGAAGGCGAGCTTGCCATCTGTGTGAGCTCTTGCAACTCGTGCTCAGGAACAGAACGAGGAGGCTTATGATATGAAGTGATTAGTCTTCTGAGGGCAGCTTGCTCCTTTGATATTTCGTCGTTTGCTATCAGTTCAGCAGCAATTTTGGGGAATTTACCAGTCATAAGTTCGTATTCTTCCCAAGTGCATGGTAATGCACGGAACATCCGAAGCAAGTGTTTTGTCAAGAAGACCTAGGTCTAGCCTCTCATAACTTCTAGCGAATGTAGTAAAAGTTTTGTCCAACATCTTGATGTAGGTTACTAAGTCATCCCCAGAAGTCGCGGTGAGGTCTTTAGCCAAGGAAAGGAAAGGTCGTACAGCGTAGGAAGGTTTAAGACCTGCTGGTGGGAATGGTGCAAATGGACTGGATAGTGGTGACTCCATCATTGGTGTCACAGGTGTGGCTTTGCACTCCGAAGCACTTTGAGGTGCTGTAGGAAGCTCTGGGGGCATGGGAGTTGTGCTGGGTTCTGAGTGAGCAGTCATGGGGGTATTTAAGTTCTCTGGATTAGGTAAGCCTAAGGCTTGCGGCGTTTGCTTTGGTCGATAGATGAGCTGAGCTAGGGCTTACTAGCCACAGCGGGCAATGGTTTACTGACTATGCCCTGGGCACCATGTGTGCAAGCCTCCCTCACTGGGGTGAGATTGCTTGTAGATGAGCTTTTAAACTTGCTATTTTTAGGCACCCAAATCCAGGGGTTTCCCTCGTAGTATCCTTGTGCTCGCAAGAGATCTTTGGGGATCCATCGCGGCATGGTTGTGTCTACGTTGATAGCGTCTAGACTGCCTCTTAGGCCGTGATGATGGCTAATTATTTTGGCGTTTAGAATCATGTTTGGGTGGTCTACCCGGATGTGGTCTTTGCCGTTTTGACACCCATATAAGCTTGGACTCCTTGGCCTTGTGAGCACTCTTGGTGGGTTTGGGCCTAGGGTCGAGAGCCTGGCATGAGGCCTTAGTTTTCTTTTGTTTAGACTTGGGCTGAAGCATGGTCGTAGGGGTTTCTACCGGTGGCTTTGTAATGGTGGAGGTGTCAAGACAGCCCTTGCTGAAAGTCGTCACTATACGCACATTGCCTATAGCAAGATGAATGCGGTTTAGGTTGTAATCCACATTATAGTTCATTTGCTTCTTGAAAGTATGACCTAATAGTAACATATTACCGGCTTCTTTAGTGTCAGGAAACACATGGAAGAAAGCTGGTAAACTTTCAGACTCGATAGAAATGACTACCTTGCACTTCCCTAGGAGTGAATAAGCATTACCCCCAAACGGGGTGAGTTTGGCATTAGTGGGATGTAGTTCCAGTTGACCAATGCGTGTCCGATGGTCATGCATCAAGATGTTGTAGTCGGCACCTTCATCAATCAAGGCATCAAAAGAATACGTCGCTCCTGCTGTGACTGTGATTCGTAGATACGCCGGTGCCACTGCTTCTTCATCCTGATCTGTAAGGTCGGTTATAGTAGCCATGAAGACGTTCATTGGGGGTTCTAGCATGGGTGGCTCATGCAATGGATGGGAAGGAGGATAGTACTTCTTTATGCGGCTTCCATTAAAAAAGCCTATTCCTTCACCTTCAAGTGTCTCTAACTCAACATTCCCTGTTCTACCAATCATGCGTGCTCTGAAAGGCCCTAGCCCCTGAAACTTCATCTTCTATTTATGTCCTTTTACAGAGTATAGCAGAACAAGGTCCCCTTGTTCAAAGTCTCACTGTTTGACATGCTTGTCAAACCACATCTTTTGTCAAGCCTTCTCACAAATCAGAGAGTGAGTGGCGAGGAGTCGAGTCTCCGTTAGGCACTCTAACTCCACTAAGCAATTGGTCCAAGCCTCTCTTCCCTCCCAATGCTCCTGGACTGCTATCCTTAAGCTAGGGATGAAGAATTATAAGGGTAAAATGGCTTTAGTTCCGTACGTCAGCCTAAAAGGCGTCTGTCCTACAACCGTTTTATAAGCTGTGCGATAGGCCCACAAGGCCGCCATTAGCTTGCTGTCCCAGTCACTTCTTGAAGTAGACACTACCTTTGGAAGCACGTTGACTAAGATTTTATTTGTGGATTTGGCTTGGCCATTAGCCTGAGGGTAATAGGGAGAGGACTTCCAATGAATTATTAGGAAGATAGAGAGCAGGTGGGAAATCACCTCATTAATGGAGTGCATGCCTTGGTCGCTTACAAGTTCGATTGGACAGCCAAACCGTGAAATGGCCTGCTCCCGCAAGAACTTTGCAGTGGTTCTAGCATCATTCTTCCTCGTGGCTCGTGCCTCTGCCCACTTCGTTAGATAATCGGTTGCCACTATGATGTAGCGAGCTTGGGAATATTGTGCCGCAGGACTGATAGGTCCAATAAAATTGATGCCCCATTTTTCAAAGGATTCTCGGGCTACGACAAGGGTCAACTCCATCTTGTCTTTCCGCACATGAACTTTGGTCCTTTGGCACTCATCGCAGTGCTTTACGAATTTAGCTGCATCGCGGAAAAGGGTGGGCCACCATAGTTGGGATTGTAGCACCTTTCGGGCTGTTGTGTCCCCGCTAAAGTGTCCTCCAGCGATTCCGCCATGTGCTTCTTTCAATGCATCATGCATCTCGTGCTCATATACGCATCTGCGCAATAAACTGTCTTGTCCCAACCTGTAGAGTTGGCTGGCTATCAGTTGGTATGGCTGAATTTTCAGGATAAGTCTTCTCAGCCTGGCCTTCTCAATGGGTCTCTCAGATATTCTGCTCTCTAGCACTTGCACCATGTCATCGGCCCAATACGGCATCAGATCTACTTTAAACAATTCTCTCTCGCTAGACAAGTTAAAGAGATGAGCATCCGGTGAATCGTCAGGTATGCCTTGTCCAGCGGCTTCTCCTGTGGGTATGCGGGACATGTGGTCAGCCATGTAATGGTGCTTTCCTTTGCATACAACCACAGAGAAGTCAAATTCCGGTAGAAGGAGTAACCATCTAGCTATGCGTCCCGTAGCGCAAGGCTTGTTCACAAGATATAGCAAGGCTTGATGGTCAGCAAAGAAGACAAAGGGAGTGGCCAACAGGTAATGCCTAAATTTCTTTACCGCAAATACCATGGCCAACCCCTCCCTTTCTGTCATGGAATAGTTCATCTTGGTCTCTGTGAGTTGCCTGCTGGCAAAACTCATCGGGTAATCTAAGTTATGTTCACCAGGCTGGCATAGCACGGCTCCAATAGCGAACTTAGAGGCGTCTATGTGTACATGAAACGTTATGTTCCAGTCTGGGGCTCGTAAGTTTGGTGCAGTAGTAAGAGCCTTTTTCAACTCCTCATATGCCCGTTGACATTCCTCAGTCCACTCGAACACAATCAACAGCTTGTACAATGGTCTAGCAATTAGTGCGTAATTTAGTACAAAGCGTCGATAATATCTAGTGTGTCCTAAGAAGCACTGAACTCCCTTGTAGTTATCGGGTGGCAGTAAGTCAACAATGACTCTGACTTTAAAAAAGTCAGTGGCAATGCCGTTCCTTGACACTACGTGCCCTAAGATGCATCCGTGTTTCACCCAGAACTGGCACTTTAAGGGGTTCAACGAGAGGTGGTACAACCTATACCTTTCAAAGACATCTCTCAATTTCTCTAAGTGTTCGGTCCAACTAGAGTGTACGCATAAGTTGTCTACAAACATTTCCAGTTCGCGCCTAAGCATGTCCTTAAAGATAGTGTACATTAGGCGTTGAAAAGTCGCAGGTGCGTTCATCAGCCCAAAAGGCATGACAATGTAGGCAAATACACCCCATTCCATGGCAAAGGCAGTCTTGTGCCTGTCGTTGGGGTGCACTTGCACTTGATTATAGCCCGAGAAACCATCTAGAAAACTGTAGGCTTCTTTACTTGCTACCCTCTCAAGCATGTGCTCAGTGTAAGGTAAAGGATAGTTATCCCTCTTTGTAGCGGCATTCACTTTCTTGTAGTTCATGCACACTTGGATTTTTCCATTTTTCTTCATGACAATCACAATAGGTGATACCCAGTCCGTGTGCTCGATCTCATATATGAATCCTACCCTCATGAGTCTATCAATCTCCTCTTTTATTGCATGGGCGTGTTTGGGATTCATGGGGTAAGGTCGTTGTTTCGTTGGCACTGCATCAGGGACCATTGGGATATTATGAGTCACAACCCTAGGGTCGACTCCCTTAAGTCCATCCAATGTCTAGGCAAATACGTCAATGTACTCTTGCAAGAGTGCAACAAGTTTGATCTCCTCATCCTCCGTCAAGTCATCTACAATGAATACAGGTCTTGGCTTTTCACCTTCCCCAGCCAAGTTAACTTCCTTGACTTTGGCGGGTCCCTCGATCGGTTCACTAGTTTGGCCTTGTCTTTTCTCACCCAACAGAATCACCACTCTGTCACCCTTTTTAAATTTTGTAAATCGTTTGGGTAGATCCTGTGGTTTCTTTTTCCTTTCTGCTTCTGAGTCCTTTGCTTGCCTCCTGGCCTCCTCCTTTAGCCTCCTGCGCCTTAGGTGGACTGGCAAGTCTCCCTTGGTGCGTTTGACTTTAGAAGGTTGTGGTATCTTGGGATCACTCTCAATGCTGACTTCCGACTTTGAGTTAAACTTGCATCCCTCACTTGAGGAAGGTGTTTCCCCAGGGGGTCATAGGTCAGTAGGTGCATCCGTCTTGAGCATTGGGATTACCCATGGTCGTGCCACTCCGGCTTGCTCGTAATCCATGGCTCCTATGTGTTCTATCCAGGATCTGTCACACTCCATTCGCATGACTCCTTTTTCGTTCTGACTGGTCCTTCCTCTCCTAGGCCTCGAGTCTGCCCTGATTTGTTCTATCGCTTTTCCTTCCGTGTCGTACTCTATTGTATCTATCTCTTCTTCACTCTCCTCTCTCGTAGAGTGACAGTCCTCGTACTCCTCATCATCAGAGTCCTGTCCTTCTGACTGCTCATCATCACCTAAGCTTTCCTCTCCAGTCTCCTTGTCATCAGTAATTAAAGCCCAATTATATAACAAATTCAAGTCGTGGGCCTTGGTCCATTTCCATTCTGGCTTAGCTAATAGATCACGTAGAGGTTTTAAGTTAGCAGCCAAGTTGCCTTCCAGTTTATTGGTCAGATACTCTATGATTTCCTGAAGCTCTAGTTTGTTGTTGGGGATATGGAATGAGGCTAGTTTGCCTGGGTTGAGTGAGCTTCCTGCCATCATGCAGAGTGGCACAATTGGCTCCTCAATTGGCATGGTTGCGGCTTTAGCAGCCTGCCGATATAGTTCTTCCTCATCCGAGAATGGTAGGTCAATGGTTGCCAAAACGTGCATCCAATCCCTCTCATCCTCAGGGCAAGCAATATATTTAGTGAGTGATCCATAGGGTTTGATCGTTTGAGTATCGCCTTTCAGCATAGCTGAGATGGCATCCAGATCAATAGGGGTCGTCTTCCAAGTGTCCATCTCTACCCTTACTGCACTAGTTCTGTTTCCTAGGAAAATTAAATCATTGCCCCATTCCTCAATGACACGTGCATTCCTCATCCAAGGTCGGCCTAATAGTATGTTGTAATCCACTCCCTTTATGACAATGAAGTTTACGGAAAACTGCACACCGGCAATCTTTACTGGCCAATTCTTTAAGACCCTGAATGGTCTTACCTTCATTCCATTTGCTAACGTGACGTTAAACTTGGCAGTCTCTACAGGAGGGTTTCCCCATGCCTCTAAGACTGCATGGCTTAGTACACTAACACCTGCGCCTATGTCTACAATCCCTTTTCGCGTCATATCTCTTAAGGCTAGGACGGGTAAAACTACATGCATTTTAGTGCCTTCCCAAAAAGCATTGATGTGCAAAGACTTAGGAGTTGAGTGTAGAGTTAGACTTGGGATCTGTGTAACCACATCATGATCTTGCGGATCAGCACCCGCAAGTCCTGTGTGTCCCTCCATCAAGTCTTTTAACTCCTGCCATAAGGAATGATTCTGCCTAAGCAGGTCTTCCAAGCTTAGAGTTACTGGAGTAGACAACAAGGTTGTGAGGAGGCTACTGGGCTCTTGTCTTCCCCTGAGGCTAGCATTTCTAGGCCATGCGTTCTATCTGCCCTGGCAAGTTTCCCCTTGGCCTTGCTGCTGAGTTGCCCCCAGTGATGCAGGTATGCTCGTAGCTTGTGGTTTTGAAGGTAAGACTGGTGTGCTCACACTGGAGAAATCGTCAATAGGGTCTTCTAATATGGGTTCAGCATCCTTGAGGTGCTTTTGGGCGTCCTTGACCCACTCCTTGACCTTAGCTATAGCCTCGAGCTGCCGTTTGGGATGGGGATATTCCCCTACCTTGGCACTCCCTAGCTCGACTGTCTTAGGAGCTGAGGTCTCCGCCTCTGCGTCTGTGACCCTCTTTCCCGTTACTAACGTAATCGCTTCCTCAGTTTTAAGAGTTATCTTTGCATCGGTTCTCTTTTTATATCTCCTCCAGCTTTTCTTTCCTTTTGAGGTTGCGTCAAGGTTACTTGGCCCTGGCAAAGAGATGCCTGCCTGTTTTGTTTGAGCTCGCGTCATAACATGTAGTGGGATGGGTGTATCCTCACTGTCAAAGGTTTCCACTCCAAAAAGCCCCAAAGGAATTGATGGCATGTTGGCAGAGCTGGTTGATGGCTTTCGCCTAGGACAGTCAGGAAACAGATGTGTGATTCCACACTCTGTGCATCGGAGATCCGCTTTGTCCTTGTTAGCTTGTTCTCGTTCTGGGCAGCGTGATGAAATGTGGCCTGGGTGGCGCAAGTCTAGCATGTGACTGGATCTTGGCTTGGCCCTCCAAAGCCTCTGCCTCTTCCTCTTCCTAAAGCCATCACCGGCACCGGCTGATAGTCCATTAGGACTAGGTTGCCCTCCTCGTCATAGGATATGTATGGGTTGACATATGTTTCTTCCTCATTAGGCTCCTCCACAAAGTGAACAGGAGCATCGCTATAGATGGGTGGGTTACAAAAGGCCTTGGTGGTCTGGGTATACCAGTTGGGTTCATCTCCAGCCTAGGTACGGCAGGTCTTGAGTCAGTCGGTGCTGGGAGAGCTAACTAGGCTCCCCTCCCAAAGAAATTGGATGGCCTATTACCTAAGTATGGAGGGTTGTACTACTGCATGTATGGGAATCTCCTCGGCATTCTACAATGCACTGCATCATGCCCGAATCTACGGCAATTTGAGCATGACCGAGATCTAGGATCTTGGCACTCAACTGGGAGGTGATTTCCGCCGCAGTATATACATTGTACATGCGATCTCACAGGCTTCCTTACTAGCTCTTGCAACCATGCAATCTCCATTCTCATTTCTGCCATCCCCTGGTCGTGGTCTACACTCTTTCCCTTATCCTGCACACTAGCAGTTTCTTTTTCCCCCAAAGTAGTTGATCTCTCAGGGTCCCTCTGGCTTGCACTCTCTCGGTTGGTAGTCCTCATGCTGCGTTCCCTGAGTTGATCATCTACGTGTATTGCCTCCTCAAAAACTCTAGCTAGCACGTCTCATTGCAAAGTAGAGTTACTGGCCAAAGCCTTGTAGAGCTCCTCACTCCGAATCCCGTTCATGAACACTGTAGACATTGCCCTCTTGGTAGGTCGCTCATTGGTAGGGATTCTCTTGTAGAGGCTACGCACCTGAGTGACGTAATCCCTAATGTCTTCCTTCTCCCTTTGACTGATATTCATCAACCTAATGATGAGGTTATCCGAATACCCTGCCTCTGAAAACCTCTTGATGAAGAGGCCCTTAAGGCGAACAAAGTTTGTACGTTCTGCGTCATCTAGACTAGAATACCAGGTCCTCCCCTTATTGCCTAAGCATATGCCGAAAGCTTGAGCTCACTGCGCAGGTTCAATAAGACCGTTTGCCTCACATACTTGCTCGAACTGCTCCATGAAGCTATACGGATCACTGCTAGGTTCGTATCTAGCTAGTTGTTTTACTACGATGGGGATTCTAGCCTATCCTTTAGCCCCTTGCATAAATCCAAGCAGCTCCGGTAGAGTCCAATCCTCTATATTGTTGCTTTCAGTGTCTTCATGTCTTCTCCAGGTCCTACTAATAGGGCACTCATGCACTTGTCTAAGTCTTGGGATCTTCTCCTACTAGTGGGTTCCTTAATGTTATTAGATATCTTGATGTGTTCCTTGTTATCTGAAAGCAACAGCAATCCTTATTCACACATTATGCTTAGTGCTTTTGTGGTGCTTGGTGCAAAAACAGGCTTTTCTCTTTTCTTACAATGCAAACTTAGTGGAACACAAGAGTGAAGTGCTGATGTAGAAAGCGTTTAATGCGAACTCCACTCTGTTTCTCTCCACATTCTTAGCCTGATTTGAGTTCTAAGCTCGGTTCTCGGCTATTCTATGGTCTTTCTAAAGGTCTGTGCTATGTTTTCTATTCTGCTCTAAGTTTGATTGGTCTCTGAGGTTCTAATGGTCAAATTGGATCTTGGGGGTGTTCAAGGTTGTGTCCTGGGAGTCAAGTCTGTTGGCAGGGTCAACTAAAGATCCTTATTTTTTCCTTCTGGCAAGATGGTCCAATTCCCAAAATCGGAGTTTGATTCTAGGAATCGAACAGGGCTGGTCCGACTCTAGTAATCGGACAGGGCTGGTCCAACTCTGGTAGTTGGATTGTCTGATTCTAGGAATCGGACAGGGCTGGTCTAACTCTAGTAGTCGGACGATCCAATTCTTGCAATCAAACAAAGTGGTTCGAGTCTAGCAGTAGGATAGGTCGGGTCCGATTCCTAAAGTCTGATGGTCCGACTATGATGGGCGGTCCGAGTGCCACATGGCACGTCCGATCGGACTGTCCGATTCTGGGAATCGGACAGGGCTGGTCCAACTCTAATAGGCGGACTGTCCGATTCTGGGAATCGGACAGTGTCCGATTCTGGGAATTGGACAGGGCTGGTCCGACTCTAGTAGTCGAACTGTCCGATTCTTGGAATCAGACGGTCCGACTCCAAGACTCGGGTGGTCCGATTCTGGGAATCAGACCACTAAGACCTGGTCCGACTGCATCTGGCGACAAGCGTGATTTCGATGCGTTTCGATCCCACTTGACGCCTTCTACACACAATCACAAGAGACTTTCCAGATATGATTAGGACACTACTGAGAAGCACCAGACTCACTTGGAGTAGCACAAATCGATGGCACCTAGAATCGTGATAGTGCTCCCTCTTCCTGGCAACCAGAAGCTCTCTCTCTCTCTCTCTCACAAAGCTAACCAGTGAAATGAGATTTGCCTTGGCCTCCCAAGCCTCCTAAGGTCCTTTCCTAGCACTGCAAAACCTTAAAGCCAGTTCCCTTTTCCCTGTTTTACCCAGAAATTTGAATCTAGTCCCCTGTTTCCCTGTTTCCAGCAGCAGCCAAAACCTTTTGTTTTCTCTTTTCTTAACCTAATCTAACCTTAATCTAGTGCAGCCAAAATGCAAAACAGAGATGCAGAATGGTGGTCCTACACTAATGCTTCCAATAAACCAAAACACTTACTTGTTTCACGGATTAAAACCTCCTAAATCTCCTAGCTATCTCAAGTACTGGTTTAGGCTGCAAACCCTACTTCTATGCTCGATTTGATGCGCACGGCGCTCAAGGCTCGATTCCGTCTGTCCTGGAAACGGAACCAAAATGAAGGGGAGCTACAAGCTCTACCCCGAGACCTACTGACCACTTATTGCTCAAGTGTTTCGAACCGAGCGGCCATGGCTACCTCTCACATAGCTGACGCGCAATGCCTACCTTACGAGTGTAGTGAGCTTACCTTGATGCTCGATCGAGTACCCTCCTCTTTCTTGCACACCGATAGCTCCACGATCCTTGAGGCAAGCTCAAGCAACCTCAATCCCTCTCCCATGAGCTTTATCCTCCATAGCCACGCGCGAGACAAGAGAAGAGAAGAGAGGAGGGGAAGATGAAGAGAGAAGATGGAGAGCTTCTTCTCCAAGATCCCTCACTCTCACACAATCACTCCTTCACTCCCTCACACTCTCTCAATCCCTCTCTCAAGCACAAGCAAGAAGGCAAGAAACAAGAGAAGAAGAAGAAGAAGCTTTGGCCACACACAAGAATGATCTTCTCATTCACTTTTTGAACTTTATATACATGCCCTACTTTTCATGGGCGGTCATCCCCTTTTTTACATGGCCGGCCATTAGCCTAGGCCCATTTCTTATTTTCCACCGTTCTAATCTATCCTATTCCCAACTAATGCATACAATTTGCACAGGAGTGAGCCTGGCGCTCTTTTACAAGGATTCGAGAGCGCTTTCACACTTTTTACAAGGATTCGGGAGCGCTTTCACACTTAATGGTGCGCTTTTTACTCTTTTACTTTCCTTGGGCGACTCTAAGACTTCGTGAGGGTCGTGCCCGTGTTTTTAATTTTTTCATGGTCTAGTTACCGATTAAGGCACCTTTTTCTTCCTTTTGTCCTGCGCTTTTTGCTATTTCCTTTTTTCCATTTCCCACTCCTCTGTGCTGCGGTAAACAGCTTGTAGGATTGGTGTAGTTGTGAGGACCTTTTTTGAGTTCCTCTCTCGTAAGCGTGATGGCATTCCTCAATCCGCTTAAACATAATTAGAAATTTGTAAAGGGTTCTAGCAATCAATGTATATTTTAGAACAAATCGATAATAGTATCCTGTGTGTTCTAAGAAGCACTAAACTCCCTTGTAGTTTGTGGGTGGTGGCAAATCAACAATGACCCTAACTTTGGAGAAGTCGGTGGCAATGCCATTCTTAGATACCACGTGCCCTAGGATACATCCACATGTTTTACCCAGAATTGGCACTTCAAGGGGTTCAAGGAGAGATTATGCATCCTACACCACTCAAAGACTATGAGAAGTTTATCTAGGTGTTCCCTCCAACTAGACTGGATACATAGATAGTCAATAAATACCTCTAATTCTCGCCTAAGTATGTCCTTGAAGATGGTGCACATGAGACTCTGAAAAGTAGATGGTGCATTTGTTAACCCAAATGGCATGAGTATGTAGGCAAATACACCTCATTCAATCGCAAATGATGTCTTATGTTTATTGTCAGGGTATACATGCACCTAGTTGTAGCTTGAGAAACTATCTAGGAAATAGCAAGCTTCCTTACCCGCTACTATTTTGAGCATGTGCTCCATGTAGGGTAGCGGATAGTTGTCCATCTTAGTTGTAGCATTGACCTTTTAATAATTCACACGCACTCAAATCTTCTAGTTCTTCTTTAAGACAATCATTATATGCGACACGGAGTCCATATGCTCAATTTCATAGCTTATCTATCTCTTCCTTAATGGCATGTGCATGCTTAGGATTCATCAGGTCTGCTTGACTAGTTCTGCATCATGACTCATGGGGATGTTATGAGTTATGACCCTCGAATCTACTCCTTTTAGTTTATTTAAGGATCAAGTAAACACATCTATGTACTCTCACAGGAGAGCGATGAGATTAGCCTCCTCTTTTTTAGTTAGGTCCTCGGCTATAAGTATGGGTTGAGACTTTTCACCTTCCCTTGCAAAGTTGACTTCCTTGACCTTAGCAATTTGCTTACTTATCCCTGCCTCTTAGCTCCGAGTAAGATCACTATCCTATCACCCCTTTTGAATTTTGTAAAGCGCTTCAATAGGACTTGGAGTTTCATTTGCTCTTCAACTTTAACCCCTTTGACTACCTCCTCTTTTTCTCCTTCAACCACCTGTACCTTGGGTGGATTGGTAGGTCCCCTTTGGTGCATTTGGTCTTAGGTGGTCAAGGTATCTCTAGATCGCTCTCGGATCTCACTTATAATTTAGAGTTAAACTCACAACCCTCGCTAGAGGAAGGATTTTCCCCTAATGGTCGTAGCTCTGAGGCCAGTTCAGTTCTAAAGAGTGGTGCAGTGCTAGGTTGAACTAACCCAGCTTGTTCATAGCCCATTACACCTAGATGGTCCAACCAAGTATAGTCCCATTCTATCCTAATGACTCCTCTTTCAATCCTAAAGATGTTGGCTTTCTGTGGCTTGGAGTCTACTCGTATCATTCAATCACTCAGTCGTCCATTGAGGGCTGAAATGATGAACGGGTTGCCTCTTACCCATCCAACCTCCAATCCTCACTAAGAGAACTAAAGAGGGGCACCACCTAGCCAAAGGGAGGATGGGCTAGGACATCCCTTTTCTCAAAGAGAATTAAGAGAACCAAGACACAAATTTACAAGAGAGAATATATGTACTAGACACCATATTGGAATATGAGAGAGAGAGATGAGAGGAGAGGGAGACAAGAGGAAAAGAGGTAGAGGAAACTTTGCATTATTCTACATGGAATGAGAAGATGAGAAGAGAGGGAGATAATAGGAGAAGAAGTAGAGGAAGCTTGCCATTGTGCTACATAATAAAAGAACTCACTCATAGCTTACCTCAAAGAGATGGACTAGTATGAGGGTATTCTAGAGTACTCTCATGTGCTTGTCATTGTTCTTCTTCCCTCCTCTTCATTCTCCATGGGCTCTTTATATAGCCTCCATGAGGGATTAGATTAAGCTAATCTTTCTAATTAACATAATCCTAGATGATGTATGGCATCTTTGAAAATATGGAGAGTAGTGGATGGGACAAGTCCCCACCTTGGTCATCATGCAAGAAGCCAAGGGTGATGGTAGACAAAATAGAGAAATGGAGCTAGATTACAAGAGGTGGGTGTCCAAAGCACATTATTATAATATATTTACAAGAAGGATAGAGTGGAAAGTTGGTGTGGTGAAAGAGAGAAGAAATTTGCATGTAGCCAGCAGTCTGCGCCTTTGTAACTTCAAATCCGTGAGGAATTTGAAAAAAGTTTCTTCTGCAACTTTGTAGACCAGTTCAAAACCAATCGGGCACCACGGGAATTTTCTTGAAATTTGCTTTTCCTTAGGAGTTATTGAGATTATAAAAAACGGCTTCCAAAATCTGCTTTGACTTTAGTTCCCCATATATATATAAATACATATAAGCATGTGACAGAAGGGGTCCATGCTTGTAAGCTTTTGTGTAAGATCCAAATGACACCATGATATGGATATTGAGTTGTGTGCTAGGGTGAGGTGTCCTCTAATGATGGTGATAGATTCCAAATCTTAGTGATGTAAGCGGAGCCCATGTGCAGTTGGAGGCTAGTCCTTTGAAAAATCTATGCACTCACTCAACTCCTAGGTGTAATCCATTTTCATCTTCACTAAGATAACCATCCCTTTTATCCTTTACATTGGCATGCCTCTTAAGAGCTTGTTCTCCCCATTTGCTAGAGTTATCATAATCGAGAAGGAATGTAGCATACCTAGTGCTTGAAGAGTAAACCCAAAGTGATACGGTAAGCTCTTGATAGGGGTTTTGGCCAAATTTTGTGGTAGTAATCTGGGTTGTAAAAAACCCGGATCAATATCATACTCTATTGTATTGGAATCTTCTTTACTTTCTTCATTAGTAGAGTAGAAGTATTTGTACTCATCATCCAAATCTTCACATCTTGATGACTACTCATCCTCTCCTAGGCTTTTGCTCTCAGGCTTCTTTTTGTATGTGATTAGTGTCCAATCGTACAATAGATTCAAGTCATGCACTTTGGCCCATTGCCACTTTGGCTCATCCATGAGGTCATCTCGAGAGATTTGAGATTGGCAGCTAGGTTACCAGTGAGCTCTCTCATCAAGTGTTCAAGAATCCCCTAGAGTTCCAATTTGTTAGATGAAGCATGGAAGGGGTTCTGGTCATCTTCCAGAGCTCCTAGTCATCATGTAGAGTGGTACTAATGGTGGGATCCTACTCTTCGGTAGGCTGAAATGCTGTGACTTTGTGGGACTCACCAACTACCTTGGTAGCCTGCTTATAATCCTCCTCGTCATCTGAGAATAGTAGATCAATGGTGGCTACCACATGCATCCAATCCCACTCGTCCTTGGGACAAGGGATATACTTTATTAGTGGCCCATAGGAATTAGTGACTTATGAGTCTCCTTTCAATATGGCGAAGATAGCATCTAGGTTGACCTACATGGTTTTCCAAGTGTCCATATTTGTGTGTGGCCAAAAGTAGCTCTCCTCTTCTTCTTCTTCTTATTGTTCTTGATTTCTTGAGCTTGTGCTTGGGAGAGGGTGTGAGAATGTGAGGGAGTGAGTGTATGAGGGTGAGGGACCATTGTGGAGAAGCTCTCCATCTTCTCCTCTCTTCTTCTCTTCTCTTCTCTTCGCTTCTCTTGCTTGCAACAATGGATCTTGGAGTGTGGAGCTTGAGGATCGATCTCTCTTGAAGCTTGCACTTAGATCATGGATCTATTGGAGTGCTCGAGAGAGGAGGCAATGCAATTGAGCATGGAGGTAAGCTCACTACACTCGTAGAGAGAGATAGTGCATTGGCTATGTGAGAGGTAGCCATTAGTGCTTACTTAGACCCTGTTTGTTGCTTACTTAGACCCTGTTAATGTGTTTCTTATCATACAAATTAGTTTGTAATGTTACCTAAACTGGACACATGAGTGGTGGAGTGGACTTGTGCCAAATCAAGCTTTCTATCTTTCCTTGTGCACTTCAAGTGGTTATGTAATAAAACGTGTGAGTTTAATCACCATCAACGCAGATCACGCTCTCTTTTATAAGTTTCAACTAGTGCTAGCCCTCTCATACAAGTGGTGGCCACTTGTAGGGGTCCACTCTAGGTCCTTGCTATATGATTGATGTGTAGTCTAAATGATAATGGGTTTAGGTTGTCAATCCATGCCTCTATTGGGGCATGTTCAATGATTGCAATCGCTCCTAGACTATTGGGTATGAATCAATAGAGTTAGTCAACTCTATTTCCCTATCTACTTGCTTGGGGACCTACTAGGGTATCCTGTAGCTAGGGTTTTACTAGACACTAATGTTCAACTCTCCCATTTGATTTGCATGTTTTGGTCCAATTCCTAGAATCAAACATTCGATTCTAAACTGTCCAATCCTAGAATGATTTGTCCAAGTCGAATGGTCAAAGTTATCCGATTTTTGGGTTGGTCAAGGTTTATTTGATTGGACGCCGATTATGAAAATTAGATGATTTTGGGGTAGTTGGCAGTCTAATTCTGGGTATTGGATAAATGTGACAATGATGACAGGTGCAAACTCATCAAATTTTTGTGCTATGCTCTTGATGCTTACTCCTAGATCCTTTAGCACACTCGAGGCTCACACAAAAAGGAGTTAGCAATCAAAACAACCAACTCACCTATAGCATGTGAATGCAACTAATCACACGAGTCAAAGCTCTCCTTGCCTCCCTATTACCCTACAACAAACTTATCCAGCTCTCTCTCTCTCTCTCTCTCAACCATGAGTACATAAATGAGCTCCCCTTTTCTCTCTCTGCCCCTTAAAACCCTCGTCCATTAATCTTTCACTTCCCTCCTTCTCTCTTTCCTCTCTTAATGCCTTGAAGCCCCTTTTTCTTCATGTTTTACAACTGTAACCCTATTGTTTGTTTCCCTATTCTTCTTGAGTTTTCCCTACCTAAATGCACCCAAATCATAAGCAAACACCTAAACTAATCCAACCTACTTTCCTAAACCTTAAAAACCAAAAAAAATTACTTGCAAAGAAGATAGAATGCCCTCCAACTTCCTAACTTCCTATATCTCAAGCACCCCCTAATTTGATACTCAATTCGAAGTGTGCAAGCACTCAAAGCTTGAACCCATTGGTCATGGCAATAAAACCAAAATGTGTGAGCTCTTGCTCAATTGTCAAGACCCACTAGCCACTTATTATTTCCACTGTTTCAAGCCAAGTGCAATGGATACCTCTCACATAGTCATGTGCACTCTCAAATCTACAAGTGTAGTGAGCTTACCTTCATGCCTGATCAAGTTGCCTCCTCCCATAAGCTCTCCGGTAGCTCCACGATCCAAGGTGCAAGCTCAAGAAAGCTCGATCCTCAAGCTCCAAGTTCTAAGCTCCCTTGCCACATTTGAGATAGGAGAAGAGAGAAGAAGATGGAGAGCTTCTCCACCATGGTCCCTCACCCTCACACACTCACTCCCTCACACTCCCTCTCTCAAGCACAAGCACAAGCAAGAAGAAGAAGAAGAAGAAGAAGAAGAAGAAGAGAGCTAGTTTTAGCCACACACAAGAATGAGCTTTCTTATTAACTTTTTGCTTTTTATACATGCCCTACTCCTCTTGGATGCCCATCCCTTTTTTACATGACCGGCCATTTTAGCCTAGGTCATCTTTCCTTTTTTCCTTTCTATTTACATTATTCCTTCACCCATGCCCATTCACATTTACAAATTGCATAGGAGGAAGCTTGGCACTCTTTTACAAGAATTTAGGATGTGCTTTTATATTTAAATTTTGCCTTTTCATTTTTACACTTCCCTTGGGCTTTAAGTTTTCTTCTCGCGCTTTTGGCCATTTTCCTCCTACTTTCCATTGGGCCGTCTTTTTTGCTTTGTCTTGTGTCGTTTTAATTTTATTTTGCTTTCATTCCACTTTCTTTGCACTGGGGTTAACAGAAATTTAAAAGGGGTGTGGCCTATAGCTCTTTTAAATGTCTTATCATAAGCCTAAACAGTCACATACAACTTTTTATCCCAATTACTCTTACCTTCAGATACATTCTTGGATAAAATCCCCACAAGCTGCTTATTAGTACTCTCTACTGGTCCATTAGCTTGGGAGTTATAAGGCATGGTCTTGTTATGTTTAATTTTTATGGCTTCCATTAAAGCTTCAATCACTTTATTTAAAAATGTGTCCCACAATCAAACACAAACTCCTTAGGTGAACCAAAATGAAAAACAATCTACTCCAAAATAAAACTAGCCGTTTCCTTAGCATTATCCTTCATTGTCGCATGAGCTTCAAACCACTTCATGAAATGGTCTATTGTCACAATAATATAATGCTTCCATGTAGTTGGCGGAGGATGTATAGGTCCAATGAAATCGATGTCCCACTTCTCAAATGGTAATATAGCCACCAGTATCCAGCTCTCAAAGCTTTCTATATATAGTCAACTATCCAGCAAAGTGCCCTCCACAAGCAGAGTCATGACACTCTTCCAAAATAAATAGAACCTCATCAAGCATAACACATCAATGATAAACATCATCAATCCCTTGGGCGATATAGTATTCTTGCAATAAAGGAAAATTTTAAGGCTTGTTGCCTAATTTTTCTCTTTTTAGACTTTGATGATGCTTTCTTCGATTGAATAATGTTGTAGAACTACCTACACTACTTGACAAAGACTGAACAAAGCAATCCATAAACAAATAGATATCCATGCCTGCTAATTGATCTAGAATTTGATCAATGAATGGAATTGGATAGTAATATTTAACCATCTATTTATTGAGCTCCCTAAAATCTACGAAAAGTTGGATTTGATTATTTTTCTTTTTCCTAATAACTACTAGTGAACACCACTCTATGTGTTGTGCAAGAAATATCAGGCCAGCCTTATGCAATTTTTGTAGCTCCTCAAATAGTCCATCCCTTAGCTCAAAAGGCATACACCTAACTTTCTATCAAACTTGGTGGCTACCTTCCTTCAGAGGAATATTATGCATAGCCAGACTAGGAGGGATACCCCTCAACTCATCATAGCTAAAGGAAAAATTATCACTAAATTCTTAAATCAAGGACATGTAGTCCTTCCTCTATTCTAGACTAAGCATAGATCCTATTCTAGACTAAGCATAGAACCTCACAAATCAAGTTAGATCAAGTTAGATCAAGTTAGATCAAGTTAAATCAAGTTAAATCAAGTCCAAAGAATCTTTTTAAACTCTTTACGCACTCTTAGACATAACTTGATCAACTATACAAGAGGTTCACATCAGGCTTTACCTCGCAAAGAGAAGTAGCTAAGTCAAATTCATGATAATTAGCAATTGTTCTCTTCTCCTGCTAGACCATTCTTTCTCTTAATTGCCCAGAACAGGCTTAGGTGCCTCTTTCTTGGCTTTTATCTTCTTCTTTGATAGCTCCTTATTAGAGTCAGCTTTGCTACCAGTAGCTTTTAAAGGACTGACTTCCACATTATGATTAAGGACTTCCATCCCCTTATCATCCTATTTAGGGTGTGCCTCAATAGGATTTACATCATCTCTGATGCCTTCTTTAACCTTCTACCCTCTTGTAATGGCTTGTAAATTAGAAGCCTCAGTGGTGTTGATATGCACAACTTCAATAAGGCTGACACCACTAACACCGTGAAACTATTCTAGCATAGCTTTTCCTCAATGCAATATTTGCTTTGGTCTCTCATCTTGTTGAAGGTTATTCCCTTGTGCTCAATGACTAATTGGACCTGGTTGCTTACTCCCTTGATGAAGAGAGTTAATCTTCCTCCATCACACTACTAGCTAGATGGTTGGACTTCCCATATATGTCACATTTGATATTAGGATAGTTCCTCGAAAAGTGCTGTCACCACACTACTTACAGCTAAATCTTGATGGCCCACCCTCTTCAGGTGTGGGTGCTCGTGCTTGACCGCCAAGACCCACATATTGCTTATTGCTTCAAGTGTTTCAAGCCAAGTGCAATGGCTACCTCTCACATAGATGTACACGCTCTCAGACCTACGAGTGTAGTGAGCTTACATCCATGCTTGATCGAGTTCCTCCTCCCTAAGCTCCATGATCCAAGGTGCAAGCTCAAGCAAGCTCAATCCTCAAGCTCCAAGCTCCAAGCTCCATCCTCCATGCTCCATTACCATGCATGAGATAAGAGAATAGAAGAGAATAATAAGAAGAAATGATAAAATGGAGAGCTTCTCCACCACAGTCCGTCACCCTCACACACTCACTTCCTCACACTACCACTCTCAAGCACAAGCTCAAGCAAGAAAGAATAAGAAGAAGAAGAGGAGGAGGAGAGGATAGCTAGTTTTGGCCACACACAAGAATGAGCTTCTCCATTCACTTTTTGGCTTTTATACATAACCCTAATCCCTTTTGGGCACCCACCACTTTTTTACATGACCAGTCATTTAGCCTAGGTCCTCTTTTCCTACTCCCTTCTATTTACGTTGTGGCTTCACCCATGCATGTCTACTTTTTAGAAATTGCACAAGAGGGATCCTGGCACTCTTTTACAAAGATTTAGGGGTGCGTTTGCATTTTAAAATGTGCCTCTTCCATTTTTGCACTTGCCTTGGGTTTTTAAGGTGTCTACGCTTTTGGCCCTTTTCTCTCTTATTTCTACTGTCGGGACGCCTTTTTTCACTTTGCCCTGCATTTTAAAATTTTCTTTTGCTTCCTTCTTTTTATTTTCCAATCCCGTGGAACTTGTGGGATTCATTGATGAGGTCTCGGGTGGTTGAAGGGTTACCATGGAGATTGATGATAGGGCCTCACAGGGGCTGGACATGGAGAAGAAGCATATCAAGTGGTTGAGATTGTCGAGGCCGAGAGTGGATTAAGTGGGTGACAAGGCCTCCAAGGTCGATAGGTTGTCACTGTTGATTGAATCCACCTAAAAAGGGAAAGAAGGTGCATTACCTAGGGGGTGCATCTACCTTGCCATGCAGTGCATTATGTCTATGTGACTATTGGTGGAACTAGGAGTTTGGGGTGTTGTCCCACCCTTGAGGACCCAGTTCATGTAAAGGGAAGGTGCGGTGGGTGTTGTCCCACCCTTGAGGACCCAGTTTGGGGTGTTGTCCCACCCTTGAGGACCCAATTCATGTAAAGGGAAGGTGCTGTGGGTGTAGCTTAGAGAGACAGGTCCAACCATAGGGCCATAGTTTAGGGAGACATGTCTACTAACCATTGGTGAACCATGGCTTAGGGAGACAGGTCTAACCATAGGCGAGTGTGACCTCCCTAGGTGTGTCTTGCCCTTTGATGAACCTTAAGTGTGGAGTGGGGGAACAAAAGGGCTAGGGGCTTGGAGCTGGCTGACCCAAGCCACTGAGACACACCTAGCTTGAGAACCCTTAGGTGCGGTAATTGTGGCACTGTGATGTTATAATGGACTTCATTCATTCTTTTCCTTTTTCTTCATTTTCTATTTTCTTTTTCTTTTCTGTTTTTCTTCTTTTTCCTTTTTTGTTTGTATTTTTCTTTTTTATTTTTTTGTTCTTTTTTCTTTTTTGTTCTTTTCTTTTTTCTTTTGGTACAAGTAGGAGGAGACAAGCTAGATGTCATCCTCATGCTCTTTAGGAGCTTCTCATAGGGGCCTAAGGGATTTGCTAAGGAATGCAGGGCTTAGCTTGTAGCCCTTCTTATTAATCCTTACATTGAGTGGGGTAATATAGAGGAAAGAATGGTTACATTTTGAGAACCTACTATCACTCATGTCTTCTAAGAGATTCATGCAAAATGTTGGGAAGAGAGAGGCTCTTAACATTAGATAAGTCATTGCACAGTTCTCTATTCCTACATTGATGACAAAATAGAGCGGTGGCAATCACTCTTCTTGTGGTTCTGGTTTCTATTTTAATAGAACTCATAAGAGGCAAAGGTAATCATAGGTGGTAAAGAAGGAGAGATTAGGGCCTATTGTGAACTCATCTAGGAAGTGGGTGATGGAAGGCCAGAGGTCTTGAGCTCCAAAAACAAGGCACTCTTCAGGGCTAGAGGTGTTGACATTACAAATCAAAGGGAAGTTGTACATGCCATGATTCCCTTGGTCAAAATCGACACCGTGGCACCTCGGGTAAGCCATGTAAGTGGGGTCATTCCTTTTGTACAATAGCGTATTGCAAAAAGCCATCCATGCCTCAAAATTGTTGTCTGAGATTCTTTGGCGCCATTTAAGTTGGGCATCATAGCCTTTGACCTTTCTAGGCTCTTTTGTGACTTTATCCTCCCAATATCAAGTAGGCTCTCTTCTCCATAGTGTGGGTTTCCTTTCCCTCTCATCCAGCCATCACTTTTTCAGTCTCTTTGTGATCTGGATGGCTCCTTCAACCACTGGAGGGGGATTCAGGGTAGCAGGGTAGAAGAAGTTAAATTCAAATGGTGTGCCTCCCTTCTCCCACTACTCCCAATGGTTTGATTCAAGTGCCCAATTGATTCTTAGTTGTTCCTCAATTTTCCGCATCTGGACCTTGGGCATATCTTGTGGCCTGGCATTAAATTTCCTCCTTGTGAAGTCACCCAGCTCTCTGTGTTTTCTTTTGGCCTCAATGATTCTTTCTGCACTAGTGGCTAGATCTTCTTCTGGGCCTTCTACTTTTGTTAATGGAGGAAAGGTGGGCTTTGTTTAGCGACCTAATTTTCGGGGTCATCTAGCGACTCCAAATCTCAACCTTCCTCATTTGATGATTCCTCTTGGGTGGTCATGGTCGACTATTCTTGCTGTTCTTGACCTCCAACTCCCAGCTGCTCTAAGTCTTCTCTAGAGAGCCCTACCTTTGCTGGTCTCACATCTGTGGCTAGTGCCTTTGCTGAACCTTCAATGGTCTTCCACACGTAGCCATTCCAATTCACTTCATCCGAGGATCTAGCCACAAAGCTCTTTAGCAATGGCACTCAAATCTGGCTCATTAAGGCATTGCACCTTTGATTGGAGAACAGAGTCTAGATTGTCTTTGCTTGTAGCCCTAGACCTCAAGGTCTGGAATGTTAGCTAGGTTGACTTCCTCGTTGGTGCATATCTAGCTGGAAGGCTCTCTAGCAATGGCACTCTAATCCATCTCATTAAGGCATTGTAGACCCTGAGGTTCAAGTTGGAGAACACAGCATGGATCGTATTTCCCTACAGCTTGGACCTGAGGGTCTAGAATGCTTGCTAGGCTGACTCCATTGTTGATGGGTCTTGTCCATTCCCAACATATGGTAAACATCCCTTATAGGCCACCTCTCAAATTTTTTAACCAAACCCAATGCTCTTTCCACCAATTCGGGGCTCAGTTCACTTTGACCCTGCGAGTTTCTTCTTCTTGTCTCACCACTACAATACTGTGGTTCCTATCAACATCAAAGGTTCGTAGGAATTTTGTGCACTTGTTATAATCTACAGCTTGTCCAACCTTCTCTACGTACTTTCTCAGGTTCCAAGTTCATGAAATTTGTGAACTTGAACTGGTTGAAGGCCCCTATTTCAATCATTAGGCTGTACTTTGCATACTCTTCTTCCGTGCACAAAATCTTGATGCCTTTGTCTTAACCTGTCATGTCAGATTCCTATCATGACCTTATAGCTCATCATTTGTTTTCTTGAGACAACTCTTTGTGACAAGATAAGTAGAGAATGAATACAAGCTATGGAAAGGTGAAATGCTTAAGTCTAGAGTGAAAACTTTTGCTTCAAGTAGTCCACACATTCTTGATCATAAGTTGACCTTCATCCATATTCTTAGCTTTTAAATTTTGGTTGAGATTTTAAGACATGTCTTCTTTTCCTTCCACCTTACCCCTCCCCCCCCCCAGGGGAATGATGGGAATCCTTCCTCGGATTGGATCATGAAGGCTTAAGGGCATTTAGCCCATGTTGCAGTGCTTCACTTTTGCATGAGCCAAGCATAAAATTATGGGTTATATTGCAAGTGAGCATGTCATTCCATGTCATGAGGTCGAATGCCTACATGGGTAATCTAGGTCAAGACATCAATTAAGGAAGTCACCGGAGTTTATCCTGCCAGTGATGTGTAGCTCTTCCTAGTAAGGATTTGATCTAAATAGGTGTGGGCCATATTGCGAGTGATGGCCAATATTCTAAAGGACATAGGTGCTACATAAGTGGAAAAGGTTTTGATGGCATGTCTCTACTCGACATTGGTCATAACTAGAAAGCCCTCTTGTTCGCATTGAAGACGGAGAGTGTACCATTTATGTAAAAAGGAAAAGTTAGTGACAGCCATTTAAGTTCTTCTAGCTCTTGGCTTGCAGGCGGCAGAGACTTTGCTCTTGTTATAGGAGGTGATTAGCCTGCATTTACACGCTTGCTCTTGTTATAGGAGGTGATTAGCCTCCATTTACACGCTTGCTCTTGAGAGATTTTGTTGGCAATCAATTCCTTGGCTATCATGGGGACTTTATGAACATGAATTCAGATTCTTCCCAAGTACATGGCAGCACGCATACATCAATTTGCTAAAAGCCCTTCTAGGATACCTAATTCCTCAATCGCTCATAGCTTTTAGCAAGCATAGTGAAGGTGGCATCCAAATGTCTAATGCAAGTGACCAAGTCATCCTCAGTGTACTCGGCTAAATCTTAGGCCAAAGTGAGAATAGATCCATGCTCATAAGAGGGTCTAAGACTTGTAGGAGGTTGAGGTTTTGACTGGGATAAATAACTCATCCATTGATGCCTGGTGCATGGATTGGTCAGTAGAGCGCTCATCAGCGACTTGTGTGAGGGGCTTGTCTTAGGGCTTTAAGGTTGCATTGCTTCCTGCTTATGGAACAGCAAGGACATTAGGAGTGTCAGATTGTGTCCATTTAGGGGCAACAATAGGCCCTCAGTTTTGGTCGATAAACATGTTGAGGATACATGGATTTTGTGGTTTTTAGTTCATGCAACTTCTCAGTTTCTAGGTGGCTTAGAAGGTTTTGGAGATGGGTTAAGAGTTGGCGGCTGAGGGGTGCGCATGCCACTCGTGATCTTGGTCAACCAAATCCAATTGTTACTTTTGTAGTAGCCTTGAGCATGCAACATGGCTTTAGGCACCCATCATGGCTTGGCCATTCGTTTGGTCCTATATTGTCGACTTTGTCGCCTTGGCTTAGGGCATGATGTTCAAGAATTGTGGGTCCATGCAAGTTGGCTTTTAGGTGGCTATGGTGGTCATTTAGGCACCCATTTGAGCTATGTCTTGATAGGTTGGGCCATGTTTTCTTTAGGTTGTGGTTGATTTGTCCTAGTGGGGTGGGACGAGTCTCGACCCCCCTCCTTAGATTTTGCACTAGGTTCCGCTACTAGTGGCTCTATGGGCTTAGATTGAGCCACACTACCCTTGCTAAAACCCGTCACTATGTGCACTCTACCAACATTTGGGTGGATGCGCTGCGAGTTGTGGTTAACATTGCAATGGGCTTGCTTCTTGAATGCACAATCCACGAGTGACTCCCTACCAACAGCCTTAATGTTAGGTAACATATAGAAGATCATGGGGAGGCTTTCAGTCGTCTCGATAGAGACTGTTACTTTGCACTTTCCAAGCAATGGGTAGGATGGCCCTCCGAACAGGTTGAGCTTAGTATTCGTGGACTGCTGCAATTGGGGTTGACCAATGAGACTCCAATGCTCATGGGTAAGGATGTTGAAGTCATCTCCCTCGTCGATAAGCACATCGAAAGCATGTGTTTTTTTAGCAGTGATGGTTATTCCCAAGTAAGCAGGTGTCACTGCTTCCTTGTCCATATCCTTGATCTCTGTGATAGTGGCCACTCTTACGTTTATAGGGGGTTGCAGCATTGGTGGCTCATGCGATGGATGGGTTGGAGAGTAGTACTTCTTGAGGTGACTACCATTGAAGACATACACCCCCACCACGCGGCCTTGTGGGCCAGGAGCATCTGAGCCTCACTCTACACTAATCGATTTTGCATTTGTATTGAGTCATAGTCCAACGTTCACCATGTCTTCTCCTCAAAGGGAGATACCATAACATATAGGCAACATAACACAAACATAAGGAAGCACCTCTCGGCTAATTCCCACAGCTCCACAATGACTCTCCTACACCTCGGGGATTGGCTCCAAGATGCGTTGCTACAACACCCATATCGCATCATTCAAACACCCCACTCCCTACGTTTAGGTATTGCTTCCATTGCATAAGTATAGGGTTTATTTTATCATGTTTTGATGTAGGAAGAGTGATAAATCACGAACTTTGACAAAAAGATAGGGAAAAATGAGGCTAAACCTCATGCTCCACCACTATCATACATTCACAAATAGGCATTATATATTTTCTTATTTTTATGAAGCGTATTTTTATTTTTAACTTATTTTTAAAATATTTATTTGATAATAATCACTATTATTTTTTAATTTTCTCATGCCAACCATTCCAACATACTGAAATTCAATTTTACTTCCTATTTTCCCCCATAGGAACACATTTCGCCCACTCGAAACGACAAAACCATCATTTTATCCTTAAAAAATCACATTTCGGGTTTGCGGGATTTAAATAGCGCATGTAAATCATTATGAAATCAGAATTTTCTGATGTACAACAATTAAACATAATGCAAACAACACTTGCACAAATTTTCATCACATAAGAATATCATTTTCATCATAAAATGTCAAAAAAGCTTCATTTCCTTCATAAAAAATAGTCATACTGTGTTTTTATGAAACCCAAGACGTATTTAAGGACTGCATGACCAATGGATGGAGCCTCCATTGCTCTCAATTCCATGCTCCACATCAAGCTTTAGCATCTCCATTAATCTCCATCATCATTTGCTTCAATCTCCTTCCCGATTCTTTCTTCAATATAATGCGCATGAACAGCCCATAGAGGGGAGAGAAAGATTGAAAAATGAGATTTTTAAATCCTCCATTAAAATGGGCAAGCTTACAATCATCTTATTCCTCTCTCTACCCTGATCGAGAATCTCTCTCTCTCTCTCTCTCTCTCTCTCTCTCTCTCTCTCTCTCTCTCCAAACGGGTTTGAATCGGAGAGGCATCGAGCAAAAATGAGGAGGCGTGTTGACGCTTCCCTCTCTTCGACAATTTTTGCATTAGTTTCAAGGCTTTTATTAAGCCTAAGGTTTAAAACATTAAAATAACCGCTTCATCTTTTTGTGTTCACACTGTCCCGTAAGTGGATTTGTTTAATTTTGAAAATCCAAACGAACTCCCATTTGCAATCCGACTGGACAGATGGCTTCGTGGCGTCGAACTCCATCAACCTAGCATCTCCTAAGCACTTTATGGCTTCCCGATCTGGTAGCTGCTTTATAATACTGAACCTTGCAGGGATTAAATGGGGGGTCAAATGATCTCCGATTGACGAACCGAGACTTGTGTTGGATTCTTGATGTTGAAATTCATCTAGGAAAACTCTACCTCAGCCATCTGCCACACTGTTTGATTTTTCATGAAAATTGGCTTGTTGACTCATCCTAGCCATGTTTTCGCTTTAATATGAGCTCGAACTTGCTTCTAGATCGGCTTAAAGTCGGCTCCTAAAATGCATGTCTCATTGGCAACCACAGAATAGGGCAACTCAGCCCATCGAATCCCATGAATAGATTTGCACATCAACACAATCACAAAGGGCATCAAGCTGATACAAAAAATTCTCAACAAAACACATCACAGGTTTTACCCTACCCCTTAACAAAACTGAGGCATGATATCCACGAGGAGTAGGCCTAGCATAATCCAACAGAAGGCCAAAACTACGACTGCTACAACACAGTGAAGCTAAAAAGAACTATCAGAGAGCTCATCCTAAGTGGTGGTCTAAACTACATATCAAACTAAGGACAACTCAACCAGGAGCTCCTCCTAGGCGAGGACTCCTATAGCCTAATTATGAAATATTGTCTTTAAACACATTGTCCATTTAGCCTTTTATTTTCCATACTCGGGCATGTAAAAGGAGGGAGCTAAGCGTAGTGACCCAAGGAGAACAAGGCATCAGCCTCAGGTCGTCCTATCTTGGTACCTAAGAACCTATCAAGCCCTCACAAGGTGACACTTAATCCTTTTCTAATGCTCACTTTTATTTTCGCTCCAACCATCTCGTATTCTTATTTTCAACTAGATGCCACCCCTAGGAAGACAAGGCATCAGCTCGGGTCTTGTCTTGTCCCTAGGAACCTACCAGGCCTTCACAAGGCAATGAATAATTCCTCAAGGATTTTTCTTTCTTTCCTTTTCTATTTTTATAGGGGCTAGAACCTCTTTTTACACACCTCCGTATATTCATATATTTTCTTTCAGATATTTAGGGCTTTTTCCTTTGTATCATCATTTTGTCAGGCAGGATTTTCTAACTGCCTCACACTAACAGAAACTCCTAGAACATCTGCCTAATAGGTCAGCAAAACAGGGTCACTAGAACTCCCATCTAAGACATGTTTTTCAGTGCCTAACAATGACTTTGCAGGAGGCAACAAAATGCTTAGATCTCCCCTAGACATGCCTAACCTAAACCTGGGACTTCATGCCTTGATTGCCAGTCCCAACAAACAAAAAGAAAATACCCCTTACGTACACATATATCATTAATTGCTTAAGGGAAAAGGGAAAAAAATCGGCAAGGGGGACGAAACCACCTGGAATGGCCACAAGAAGCTCCTTCGCAGCAAAGGCTCCCTCCAACGACTTCATCAAAGTGGCTCAAGGACCCATAGTGGAAGGCAAAGGGAAGGCCCCATTAGACCCACTCCCACTCATCATGGTTGCCACCGCTACGACCACCCAAGAAACCACAAATGCAATAGTGAACCAAAGCAACGTGATGGCTTGGGTACAATACCTAGTGAACATGGTGTAGCAGCTTGGTCCAACACCCAGTGGAGGAGTCCCAGTGCTAGGGATGAAGATGCCTCTTGCCTTTGTGGATGCAAAATCAAGAAAAGACCCGAAGAAGGCCAATGTAGAGGCCCCATACCCTCAGCCATGCCAAGGCACAATACGATGAAAATTTCCAAGAACTCCTAGGCCAATTGGAAAGAGTGAAAGAAGAGAGGAGGGCAGTAGTGGCAGAGTCAAAAAAAAAAAATTCTTGGCTTAGCAACTTGAAAAAACATGCCAAATAGCTACCCAGTAGAGGCAGATAAGTGACTTGAGAGGAAGAAGTTAGAAGCTAAATGGAATTGAGTTGGAAGCAAGCTTCTTTACATTTAGAAATCATATGTTTCTCATTTGTAGACAATGGTCTCAGCCTCTTCGACCCCTTCTGCCTTGACTCTTTCCTTTGGGACTTCCCAAGCAAAAACTTCTGTGGCATTGTTGACCTCGGCATCTCACCAAGTTGCTGCTATGGTGAACATTCAAGTTGACTGGAAGGAGGCATCGAAGGCTCATATCATCAAGGCCAACTTGCCTGGCATGAAGAAGGAGAGTAGTGAACATGAGAATGAGATGGCATCAAAGATGGTGTTGATGAGAAGAAGGTGCTTATCTTCAATCCTGGTGGTGTTGCGTTTGATGTGTCTCTCCTAACTATCCAAGAAGGAAATCTTTGGTGAAGAAGGCATCTTTAAAGTGAGAGAAAATGCTGGTGATACACACCTGGGAGAAGAAGACTTGCGAAGAACAAGACGTCACCAAAGTAGTAGGAGAAGATCCATTTATGCTACACCTACCTTCCTCTTTTGGTAAGATTTGCCTCTCCCTTCATATTCTTTCTGCCAAGAGAATGATAACAGCAGATCATGCCACTTTATCTTTGAAGTGAAAGATGATGGTGGATCAACCGCTGCAAGGGCATTCAATGAAGGATAGCTTGAAATTGACCTTTGATCTCACGAGCAAGGGTCACATACTATTGTAGAGGCACCACAACATGAGTGTATTCTTGTGCAAAATGAATTGCAACTTATGGTTGATAAATTGAAAGATACAAAAAAAAGCTTGGTATCAAAGAACAACATTCATTACAAAGCATTCCAAAACATTGATCCTTGGTATAGAGGCTATTGATCAACATGCATACCGTCTTCATCAGTAAAATACTCTACACACTCTTGATGACTTCTTTCATAGTTAGACATCAAGGATTTGAATACTCTTAATCACCTAAGAAGAAGTAGATATTCAATCTAGTTTATAGCAGCCATTTGGAGAAGTACATGAGGCAACAAAAGTGTGGATTTATGTAATAGATTTCATGGACAAATGTGTTTTGCTCTGGGGTACTTCTGCTTGAGAATATGACATGCAAGATAGCACAAGAATGCAAGAAAGAATGTCATCATGCTGTTGAAGATGGCATGAGTTGGTGATAGTGCTTCTATGAATACTTTTGGCTTTGGAGTAGTTTGCAAGTTAATAGATTTGGCAAAGCTACTGTGAACAACTCATACTCTCCACCTTGTATGCTTGTGGCAGAATCCAAATAAGGGTCACAACTTGCTTATGAATACCTTGGCATGAGAAGTTTGTAGTTTCAACATTCTTGGAGGTGGATTGGGAAGTGGAAAAGTAAAAGACATTCATGAGTTGCAATTCTAAGGTTCACTTGGGAAAATAAATGATGTATTACTGAAGGCTATCATTTCAGAAAATTCTAGAGTTGCACTACGGGAATGTGTAATCAGCAAGAATGATCATACGTCATATTTGGGGAAGCTTACAATAGTTCAAATCTGTTATCTCAGCAATTGCCTCAACAATTGTTCAGTCTTCAGACACCATCAGGATTCTAGCCATTACTACAAAGAAATTACTGAGTAGACATCGACAAAGACATCAACACATTGGATAGTACAAATTCCAGCATGCATATCTGTGAAGTTGAAGCTCATTTCACCTGTAGAAATAAAATGGGATTCACTCAGTTCAACCTCCTGATGCTTCATCAACTTTTTAGATGATGGAAAAGATAGAGTGACAAGAGATGCTTGTTGGCAAGAGGGTCAGCTTTGCTCTTTGACAGGATGGGTTTTATAGAATGTAAGAGAAGCATTTGCTGTCTGAGAGAGATGTCATGATCATGGTAAAAAATCTCCATATTGGGAAATTAATGCAGTAGCCCAAATTAGTCCTCCCAAAAGTACTCCTAATTGATGCATGGTACTAGGATTCTCAGTTCTATGGGAGCAACTGTTAATCAGATATCATTGGCATCCAAGATAATGGAATAAAGATGTGAATAAGCTAATGAAAACTTAGATCATATAGGGCTTCCACAAGAGATAAACAGGGTAGATCCTTATGATGTGCATGAAGTAATTCCTCCAGTTGGTTCAGATAGATCTTTTCTTGAAAATGATTGTCTTGAAAGGTGCCCATCATGTCATTAGTGTATTAGCTAACCATGATAGGATACCAGAAGCTAACAAATTTTGAATAGATAATACATCCATATGCAAACTGAATTTTGGGAAATAGGAAATCTGAGAGGTGGATTATTCAGATAAATATTTGATAGAGAATACAAGGCTTGCTAATCAATTGAGTACTTCCTCAACATATTCAATCATCCTCTTGTTAGATATGATCAATGCCCCACCCTCATTAGGTGGTACCAATGATCCAAGGTGCTCAAAGTTGTAAGGCCCCCATTATGAGGAGAAGCCAAATGTGAGCCCGGACATTGGTTGAGTCCTAACTTGTATATCAGATGAGGTCTATGAGATCGGATGGCAAAAAGGTGACCATTGTGGGTCTAATCTTTGGGTTAGACAGAGTGGTTAAGCTGGTAGCAACTCGAGGCGCATTGGGAATATTCCCTGGAATATTCCCTGGCCGACTAGTGGAGGCTCATTTGGTAGGTCGCCGACCTAACGACCTTCGTGGGCTATAAAAGCTAAACCCCTTCGCAGCCATCTCTCACTCATCTTTCACCCAGTCAAAGTTGTTCCAGCTAGCCTTAAGCTCTTCACCTATTTTTTGTCTAGATCGCCATCTAAGCTTCACATAGTGGAAGTGCATGGGTGGACAGAGCCATCTTTGTATCAGTTGTTTGAAGTTAAAGAATTTACTGATTCTCCTCTTATCTGTTGGGTACTCTCTATCTCTTTCTCAGATTATATTCGTTGCGCCGTGTAATATTTTACATGGTATCATAGCCCAGGGGGCTCTAGAGATCGGAGAGCATGCAAGAGGCAAAGGCTTCAACAGCAAAGAGAAACTATGTCGACTTCCAAAAGCGGTGCAGGAGGTGGTGTTGCTGTACCGGCTATTCAAACACTAAGGATTCGTCCACCAACCTTCAGCGAAGGCAAGTCTGATGGTACAAACTACACCTTGTGGAAGTTCAAAATTACAACTATCCTTGATTCTTATGAGCTTCTGGAGACTGTGCTGGGGACTGACGCAGAACCACAGCCTACCCTCGACCCATCAAATCCTAGTGTGATGATTCCTCCGAATGAAGATCTTATACAAGCTTGGAAACGAAGGAATGCAGATGCATTGTGTGCCTTAGTTACAAGCTGTTCTGACAGTGTTTTGACTTTGATCTAGCATACAACCAAAGCATCAAAGGCTTGGAATGTACTAAGGAGTCAGTATGAAACACGAAACCAAACAAGGATTCAAAACTTGGAGAATCAACTAGCAGCGGAGAAGTTTGCTGAAGGAGAGACGGTTGAAGCATTCATCACTCGAATTAAGAATCTGCGCGACCAGATGGCTGGTGCTGGGATACAAAAGACTAGCGAAGAGCTAGCTCGGAGGTGTCTTCGGATTTGTCCACAAAAGTTTGATGGACTAGTAACTGCCCTTAATACTCAGGTGAGACCTCAAGCTTTGAATTTTGAGGAGTTTTGTGCATTATTAATGGAGGAGGAGTTGAGGTTGAAAGCCCGTCAAGGAAGCAACAATGGAGATGATGCATTCTCTACCAATGCAAAAGGCAAAGGTGTTTCCTCCACCAAAAATGATGGTGACAAAAAGAAGAAGGGCGGCAAGAAGAAGTTTCAAGGAGAGTGCTTCTACTGCAAGAAGAAAGGACATGCAATTGTAGATTGTCGTGTCAAGAAGGCAGATGAAAAGAATGGTACCCTTAAAAGTAAAGGGAAAGAGACAGCCAATACGGTTGAAGTAGAGTTGGAATTATTCATGGCAACCATTGAGGAAGTGTGCTCTTCGATGCAAGAAGAATCTACCACTAACTCATGGGTGTTGGATAGTGGGGCCTCCCGTCACATGACCAACAAGAAAGGTCGATACAGTTCTATGCAAGAATCTGTGCGACTAGATGGCTGGCACTGGGATACAAAAGACTAGCAAAGAGCTAGCTCGGAGATGTCTTCGGATTTGTCCACAAAAGTTTGATGGACTAGTAACTGCCCTTAATACTCAGGTGAGACCTCAAGCTTTGACTTTTGAGGAGTTTTGTGCATTATTAATGGAGGAGGAGTTGAGGTTGAAAGCCCGAGAAGGAATCAACAATGGAGATGCTGCATTCTCTACCAATGCAAAAGGCAAAGGTGTTTCCTCCACCAAAAATGATGGTGACAAAAAGAAGAAGGGCGGCAAGAAGAAGTTTCAAGGAGAGTGCTTCTACTGCAAGAAGAAAGGACATGCAATTGCAGATTGTCGTGTCAAGAAGGCAGATGAAAAGAATGGTACCCTTAAAAGTAAAGGGAAAGAGACAGCCAATACGGCTGAAGCAGAGTTGAAATTATTCATGGTGACCATTGAGGAAGTGTGCTCCTCGGCGCAAGAAGAATCTACCACTGACTCATGGGTGTTGGATAGTGGGGCCTCCCGTCACATGACCTGACTGGCCAAAGACCAAGCCACTTTTACCCAGGTTAGCAAGCCAACTCCTAAGAGTTGTTGCACTAAACAAGTGATTATTGCACTAATTGTTTTAATTCGACTTAGCCTTCCCTAATATCTACAACGTTGTTTGTAGTAGTCCAACTGCAAAGATTCTAAACTTCAGTAAATTATACTGGGCACTAAATTGCTAAACCTAAGATGACTATGGTTTCTGCCCATCTCTCAGGGGCAGCTCCTCATAATGTTCTCCTGCCATGCTAGTGGCGGTTTATCCAGGAAATGTTTTTAATGTTTGACTTTGGAAAGGTTGTTTCAGGGATATAGATCTCTTAGATCTATTTGTATATCTCCGTTTAAAATTCCTTTTTATGTTTCTCTCCACCTGATTAAAATTAATTCTTTTTATTTGTTTAATTTTAAACAAACATTCAAATCAAATTTTCTGACGTACCATAAACCCCTAAATTTTAATCTCCCTTGGTAGACGTTTCCCACTCCGTATATAAATTTCGTCGTTGCTTTTAATTTTTAAATAATTTTTTCGTTCTGCGAAAATCACGTCCTTTCTTTTCCTCTTCTATAACCAGTATCAAGCATGATAAAACAAGTTCTTTCCACACTCTTATGGTTCACATACAACGTTCATTTTAAATCCCGTATATCCCCTTAGTTTTCTTTAAATTATCCTAGTGGCCCTCCACTCCATGTATTTAAGAAATTGATTGTAAAATGAATAACATGTAAAAATTTAATAGATGCTGAGGCTTGTCCCCCATGCAATCCAATCGTTAAATTATTTGATTTTATTTTGGTTTTAATTTAAACTAAATTTTGTAATAGCAACATAACATTATTAATTATTATAAAGTGTTGTTAAGTTTTTTAATTTATTTGTACCCTCCCATGTTTCATAAATGTCCACGACATGTGTAATTTCTCTTATCAAAACCAAAACACCATATCTTTATACAAGCATTTTTTAAAGTAAAATATTATTAAATTGTTGTTTCTTTATTTTAACCCTTACAACATAAATGCACTAACAAATCAGAGATTTTGTTTCCAATATTTCACTAAGAATCCATAGTTTATATCAATAAATAACACATTTTACGTAAAGGAAAACTATGCTTTTTCCCTAAATATAACTCTTTTCTAATTTTTAAATATAACAAAGCATCTTTAAAAATCTTGATAAAAATTCAGTAAATTCCCTGACTCATAAGCTTTATAGGAAAAATATCAGAACTTATAAATTTTCAGTCAGTAATTTTATAAAATTTTATTTATGATAATTTTGAGTCATTTTTTAGTGTTTTCGACTGTTTTTGATTTTTAATAAATAAAAACCAGTTCAGATAAATACAAACAACCATGTAGCATGAGAAAACATGTTTAAAGAGATATTTTAAAAATTATAAACTAGAGAAATTTTCATACCATATTATTTATTTTAGATAAATCAGTTGGACACTTACTTGGAAAACCCGTGAGTCGTGATTGCGCCTTTGGGGTCCGCGTCCTCTTGCAGTCCGGCCAAGGTAGGTCTGTCATCCAGCCACTCGTTTCGACCGTGAGCTCACCAATTTTTTTTACTCTCTCGCCATTCCTCGCACGACTGTTAGTCTATGACTATAGAAATGCCCCTTCTCTCTTAAGTTAAGGATTTAACTCTTAATCAAGAGTTAATTGAAACTCTTGCTAAGGTTTGGAATTGAAGAAGGCGTCGACTCTCCATGGCCAAAGAGATTATTTCCATATCTTTCTGATCTTTCCTCCGATTGTCGCGCGGAGTTAGGCGATAGAACCAGAAGAAATTCCTCTCCCAACATGTAATCTCTGATCATGTGGTTCTATTGAAGCTCCAGTTTGACCTTCAAGCAGAAATCATGGCTATGGCTTCCAGGACAGGCGATGATCTTCCATTTCTCTCTCTTGCTCTTCCTGACTGCAATCCTAAGCAGCCTGATGATTTCGTCAAAGATAGTATTCAGATATATTCAAGAAAGAAGGTTTGTTCTGAGAGACATGGCGCCATGTTTCTTTTCATTGTTGTCTGCACGACATGAAATATGACGATTTTATGGCTTTAATGTGACGATTTTATGCGACGATTTTATGCCCTTATTGCTTGAGATGGACATTGTAATCTCCAAGTCCAATTTGAAGATTTGTCTGCGCTTCCATTCTTCCAGGCTTCAGGCGCTTTGAAATCAATCATTTAGAATTCTGTATGATGCAATACATGGCCGGAAAGGGGCACATTAATGATTGCCATTGCCTCCAATTTTCAGAATAATGATGAGAGAGATTTCGTCCAGAATGATGATCAGGGAGCCTCTGTTTTCGTCCTGCTTCGTCTCCCCCCAACCTTCTTGGTTTTCCATGCATCCCTCTTGATCTGAACGGCCGCTCGTTTTTGTTTTATTATTATTATTATTATTTTTTTAACCCTCCCCCAATTTCATGCGGCCCCCTCTCCCATAACAAATTTTTTATATTTCCACGAAGGTTGCCACAAAAGTCATTGACATGGTCATGCCCATTAAAGACTGCACGAACATCTCCTGCTTCATGTAAGGTGGACAAGAAGCCAGAGTTTACTTGTGCACAACCAATTCCATCTTGTTTAACTCCAGTTATTGAGCAAAGACCGGCCATATGCGTCTCAATCAAAGGAATATGAAAGTAAGCCAAGGCAGGAATCTTATCCATAGGTGTAGACCCATTGATTTTGTTTTGTTCCTGTAGTTTGATGGATAGCTCTTTAAACCATTTTTGGTAGTCAATAGTAGATAGATTATGATCATCAAGTCGTTTCCAAGTAGAAATTTGCCCCACTTCTAACCATTCCACGTCTTGCCATGACATTAAAAAAACTTCCTTTCACACCCTTTGAAATGTTATTGTGTGAGGTATTACCGCTCGTAGATGACCTTAAGGACACAAGGACAACCCTTGCTCGTCTAGACCAACCAGCATTACCATATGCATGGTAGCCAACTCCTCCCATAAAGGTAGAGCAACCCAACTTATAAGCTGTAAACAACACCATGTGAGTAGCTTGTAAGCCATGCCCACCACCCATGAGGTAAAAGTTACCCATCAGACCTATAAACCAATCTCAAATGCTTTGCAAACCCCTATCCTCTCCCTAATACGATGTAAGGCATGTAAGTAGAACCCTAAACTTTTAACTGTGAAGATGAACAGAAGATAATCTTCCATGAAGGCCATAACTTCTAGTGGCTCTAAAGATGTAGATTGCATAAGCTCAAAAGACTTCATTTTGCAAAGTCCTACAGTCTCTAATTCCTGGTCTCCATAACCTATGCTTTGCAAATGAGATATAAGAACTTCTTGTAGGTTATACACAGGCCAAAAGATTGAATTTTTTAACGACATTTCCTGGCCGAACTGCAAGGACACGCACCCCAAAAACAGCAACAACGAGCACCGCATCTGCATTGAATTCTTGTAAAATTTTGGTAATAAGATGTCAGTTGTGTACAAATTTGCCAAAAAATGTGTACAAAGTATAGCAAATGTCTAGGTGTTGTCATTCTCCCCCACTTAATTGTGAAGTGTCCTCACGAGCACAGGTATATCACGAACATCCAGCATCACGAACACAGCTACCACGAACACTGCTACGCAACTTCGAAAGAAAAATATACTCTCCCCCACTTAATTGCGAAGTGTCCTCACGAGCACAGCTACAACATCTGCAAAACCGCATATAGACAACTAGTAGACACTGGAAAAGTAGAAAAATACTTATTTGTGTCATATTAAAATGCAAACAATATAAATGTTTCAATGAAATGATGTAAAAACTTGTGCAAACTAACATTCCCCTTACTCACTCTCCCCACTTAAATGTATAACAGAACTGCATCCATTGCATAGAATATACCAACTAGGAAGCTATCTAGAGCCGCTAAACAACAATAATCCCTCTAAGCAATAAATTGCCACACTACTATCCTACTAGAAATATTGCTTCGAAAATAGCCTCACTAATAAGATCATTACTTAACAAAGAACCCAAACAAGGTAAACCAATACTATAACACCAAATAGGACTCCTAGGGTTTAGCTGCTAACCCGCCATGTTCTACTAGAACAACCAGCCAATGATCCCTTGCTTCCAAGTGTCCAAAGTTTTTCTTTTAATTTAAGTTTTAATGGCATTTCTTTTCAGTGTCAAAAGAGTATATACATTTATTCTCCTTCCCAAAAGGTCCCACCCCAAAGAGATGCAAGGCATCGGACGCAGGGCACCCGTCAAGGAAATCCCTACAGCCTACCAGGACCTCAGAGGCGATGGTTATCTTCTTTTGGTGTTTTTTTTTCTTTCAAGCCCTGCAGTCTCAGGGCGTTTTTTTTTCTTTTCTTTTCTTTCTTTCTTTCTTTCTTGTTTTTTTTTTCAGAAAATAAATAGATAGACTCTTCTGAACTTTTAATATTTGGATTGGATTTTAAGGATTTTTTTTGTTGTTGTTTTTTTTAATAAAAAGGATCAACTAAAAAGCTAAGAAGACATCACTTAATTGAACGGTCAAACATTTCAGCTCAACAACTTTGCTCGAGGAATCTAATCTAGCGCACAATACTAGTCACTCTGCCTAGGCAAATGATAAGCAAAGAATACTCACTAGTTCAGCATCTCTCTTCCACGCTACTCCTAGTCAAAATTTCGTGGAGAGAACCTTGTTGCATAGCTACCCCATAGATCGCTAGAAAAGCGACCAAAAAATAGGAGAAAACTCTATAGGATTCCTAATCAGATACCCATACAATGGAATTCACTATGTCATACCCACACATCACCCCCTTTCTGTTTAATCACTTCCTAGTGCTAAGTCCCATCCCTTTGTGAGTGGACTTCATGTATACAAAATTAGATATGTATCATTCATATTTGTGTTTGAAATATTTACTTAGCTTTCGTCTGTAATTACTTAAGCCATTTAAAATTCCTGAATTAGCTCAATCAATTTCTATGTTTATACTGTGCCCTTATACAAAATAAACATAGATCAAGAGTAGAGATATGAAACAACCTGATATTAACATGGATATTGCAACTTCGAGAATCATCAGTAGAAGCATGCAACAGCGTCTAAATCAGAATCGTAGTCAAATCTGCACATCAACTAGACACTAACCAGCACACTGTTAAAGGGTTAGAGAAATAATTAAACTGTCCCACGTACAAAAGAATTGTCATATACTCATGTCACAATGTCGATCAACTAAGTTATCGTAATGCTCCCACTGCTTAGTTGTTTAGAGCAGTATAGTTCATCCACTTGATAACCATTCTTGCATATGGAACTGTCCATCGCACTAACTTAAGTATCCCAAACTCTAGCACTGAAAGGAATATCCTGACCGTGCGTGCAACTAACTACTAACTACGTGGAAAATAAAACTACAGTGCACTAAAACCTAAAAAAGATATGAACTCGAGAATTTTTTTTTAAAAAGGTTATTTAGTTTTTTTTTTTGGTTGTTTGTGTGTTGTTTTTTTTTATAAATGCAGAATAAAGTAGAAACCTAAAAAACTAAGAAAACAAAATATCTAAGCTAAAATCCTCAACTTCTCTAAGATCTTCTAATGCAAACAATAATCCCAATCCGAAATCAGCATCACTTCCTAAGTCAAATCTATCAACTAAACTATCAGCTCGAGGATGCTCAGGAATAACCTCTAGCGTAGGCATATCAGAGGTCACAGATCCACTATCAGGTGCATCGCTAAGAACCTCCATCACATCATGGAGCGGAGACGAAGCTGCATCATCAAAGTAGGGCATAGGGGCCACTGGTAAAGCATCTAAAGAATGCCCCTCGGTCACATCCATGTACCAACAAATATAATCCCAACAAGGACATGGAACACTAGTCTGCAAATCATGGTAAGATGGAGTAAGGCGGTAGACAGTCGAACGATATCTCGCAAATTCTGCTTGCTCTCGACCTACCCTAGACTGACCAGCGCCACGCTCAGGAGAAAAAACACTATTATAATCATGGCGTTGGTATGTATAGCCTATCATATCCTGCATGGCAGTGGTACCATAACGTCGAAAGTAAGTACGACACTGCCAACACAAGAGCTGAGCGTGCACAAATAAATGCCGCTGACAAGTCCTACAACCAAATGGTGGATGGTACTGTAAACAAAAAATAATCACAAAAGAAGAACCACAACAGGCCTCTCCCCTCCGTGCATATAAAAACCTGTCATGCGTCTGAAAACGTGGAATATCGTAAGGTCCGGCATGAACAGGATCAGTACTATCAGCATCAAGGCGAGGGTAAAGTGCATCCATCCACAAAAAAGCCATACCTGCATCCCATTTAAAAAAAAAAAACCCCCAAGAAAGAAAAGACAGCCAAAGGTAGATTAGTCAAAATATTATTTTAACTACTAACCTAACTATACCTAGCTATCCTAAGTCACAAAATGTTTAAGGCGCAGGCCATTGACCCTAAATATCTCAGTTTCAGCATTAATATCTTGCACATCAAGAGAACCATTATCATAAACCTGAACAACCTTAAAAGGTCCTAACCAGCGAATTTTAAGCTTCCCAGGAAACTTATAATAACGACTATCATAAAGTAAAACTAAATCGCCTTCTTTAAACTCTCGTACTTTAATATTCTGGTCATGCCATGCTTTGCGACGTTTTTGCATTGCTTCTAGACTTTGTAGAGCTAATAATCTCTCTTCATCCAACTTTACCAATTGTAAAACCCGTTGTTTCAAAGATTCAACCTCACCTAGTCGTAATGATAGAGCTACTCGTAAAGTAGGCAACTCTTGCTCAATAGGGAATATAGCATTGGTTCCATAAACTAAATTAAAGGGCGTATTCTGCACTGTCACCTTATAAGTAGTTCTATAGGCCCATAACGCTTCATATAAACGTTCATCCCAGTCTCGCCTATGAGAAGCAACCGTTTTAGTTAAAATCCCACAAATAATGCGATTGGTTACTTCAACCTGACCGTTAGCTCGAGGATAATAAGGCGTTGATTTGCGATGCTTAATTTTATAGATTTCCGTTAGTTCACTGATAAGACCATTCAAAAAATGGGAACCTCGATCACTTACTAATTCTAGTGGGCAACCAAAACGCGTAATAATATTCTCATACATAAACTTAGCCACATCAATGGCTTTATCTGTCTTCAGCGCTTTTGCTTCCACCCACTTTGTAATATAGTCAGTACAAATCAATATATAACGATTTGATCGATATCTAGTAGGCGGATCTATAGGGCCTACAAAATCAATTCCCCACTTCTCAAAAGGTGCTAATGCTAATATGGGTGTCAAAGGGGTTGCAAAACTTTTAGAAGGACGACCAGTCCTTTGACATACATCACATTTTCGGCAATAATAATAAGCATCTTTAAATAGGGTAGGCCACCAATAACCAGCTAATAAAACTTTCCTTGCAGTCAATTCACCGGCAAAATGGCCACCACACGGCTCATCATGCAACGCCTTAAGAACCACTGGGACTTCATCTTCCCTTACACATCGTCGATAAATACCTTCGTGTGGAAAAAATTTATAAAGGTAACCCCCTAATAATCCATAGGAGCGTGCTTGCATTAATATCTGACGTTTCCTACGCTTGTCAGCGCCAGGTGGATATCGAGTAGTACTAAGAAAATTTGCAATATCAGCATACCATGGAACTTGTGTCTCCACAGTAAAAAGTGATGCATCTGGCAAATCATCTTCCACACCTTCCTCCTTGTCTGATGTTAATAATCGTGATAGATGATCTGCTAAAACATGAGCTCTACCAGGACGAGTAACTATTTGAAAATCAAATTCTTGAAATAACAACATCCAACGAATCACACGTCCTGAAAGTTATGCTTTATTAAGCAAGTACTTTAACGCCTCATGATCAACATATATGGTAAATTTATTCCCTAATAAATAATGACGAAATTTTTCCACCGCAAATACCATTGATAGGCATTCTTTCTCAGTGGTGGTATAATTCCTTTCTGCATCACTTAAATTCCGACTTGCATAATAAATTGGATGATCCACCTTGTTATCATCTGCTTGACACAAAACAGCCCCTACTGCATACATAGATGCATCAACATGAATATGAAATTCTTTTGTCCACTCTTGGGGTGCTAATACTGGTCCTTCAATCAACTTCTGTTTAAGAAATTCAAATGCTTTTTGGCAGACATCATCCCAAGTAAAAGGAGCATCCTTTCGTAGCAGATTTGTCAAAGGTGATGCCACCTTTGCAAAATCTGAAATAAACCTCCGATAATAATTTAGATGTCCTAAAAAACCACGCAATTGCTTAAGATTTGTTGGAGGTGGAAGTGCAGAAATCTTTGCAATTTTAGCTGGATCCATAGCAATTCCCTCCTTAGAAACGATATGCCCCAATAAGGTTCCTTTTGGCACTCCAAAAACACATTTATCAGGGTTCAAGGAGATACCTACGTCGTCACTACGCTCAAACACTTGCGTTAATAGCTCGAGCATTTCTTTTGCTGTCCCATAGACACAAAAATCATCCAAAAATACTTCCATCCATTGACGCAGAAAATCTTGATAGGCTGCAATCATAACCCTCTGAAATGTTGCGGGTGCATTGCACAAACCAAAAGGCATTACTTTATAAGCAAATGTATCCCATTCAGTAGTAAATGTAGTTTTAGATTGATCTTCAGGATGAATTAGTACTTGGTTGTAACCACTAAATCCATCCATAAAAGAATACAGCTCATGACCAGCAACCTTATCAAGTACTTGATCAGTAAATGGCAAAGGAAAATGATCCTTACGTGTTTTGCTATTCAGCTCCCGATAATCGACGCAAATGCGAATCTTCTTACTATTCTTCTTGGGTACTACCACAATAGGAGAAACCCATTCACTATATGCCACAGGATATATAAACCCAGCATCTAAAAGTTTCGTGATTTCAGCCTTCACTAATTCTGCATATACAGGGTTTGTCCGTCGTTGACGTTGACATACAGGTTTCATGCCTGGTTCCAGATCAATATAATGCTGACATAATTCAGCTTTAATACCCTTAAGGTCCTTATATGACCAAGCAAAAACGTCAACATGCGCTCGTAAGACTTCTTCAAATCTTTCACGATGTGGCGATTCCAATTGGCCTCCTAAATTTAAATATTTTCCTTCTGCCATTTTAAGTTCAACTACTTCAATTTCAGGCTCTTCAACAAATAAGGAAGCTATTCTTCGTGGCTTAATTGTAGGCACATTTTCGGATATCTGCATCGATACATTCTCAAGTAGACTATGCTGAGCACTTGATTCTGGTGCTTCTTCCCTCACATTCACAGAATTTACTAGGGGTAAAGCCCTATAAGGAATAATAGCCAGGTTGTCTTGCGTAGCACCATCAACTCCTATTCCGTAGACATTTGCTATCTCATGAAAGGATTTTTCAGTATATCTCTTCCAGTATTTATTTGAACAGCCATTATTGGCATTTAAATCTTTACAAGATTTCATGATAAATGAGGTTCTTACAGAGTCAATGACGCTAGGTATCTGCTCTGAATTACATGGATATTGAGCATGTAACCTATGGCGATATCGACGTAAGATTTTGTTATTCTTTTCTAAACATTCTTGATCATCTACACCCCAAGACCATTGATTATCTTTAAGCTTGAGAATTAACGAATGTAGATTCTCATCCTCCTCGTCCTGAATTCGATAGCCCAAATAATGTATGACTTGTTTCAGTTCCTCAAAATTCCTAGGTGTTGCAGGTTCAAACCAGCTAAGTTGTGGCTTCTGCCCATCCCCATAAATAGTAAAATCCATTACTCTTTCTTTTGGATGAGGCAACACCACCTCTTGCATATTTTGCAATTTGACCTTAGTAGGTTCGGATTGGGCTCGTTGATAACCAATTAGTGGTCCCCTAGAACAGCGATACATCTTTTGCGTAATTCCGTTGGAACGCTTAAAAGAATAACACAACCACGGGACACTCGTAGGATTTTTGTTTTGAGTCACTGGCTCAAAAGTACCCTTAGATTTATCTTTTTCCAAAAACCCATTAGTTTTTTCATATTCTTCCAAATAATTCATATCCATAGGCAACGTTTGTTCCATCTGTAACTCTCCGCTACTGAATTTAGACTTCTGCTCTTCTAAATAAAATTCTAAAAGCGAGATTTCATCTAAATATCGCCTTTCTCTAAACTGAAACTCTGTCTTTTCCTTTTGCAACTCAGTAATCTTCTTCATTGCTTCATTTACAGCAGTCAACGCTGCCTCACGCTCTACTTCCAATGCCTCGTTCAATTCTCTAATAATCCTAGCGTAATTACCATGATGTTCACGAGAAGTCTGTGAAAACCTATTAAAAGCCGAAGCTGAATCATCCTCATCCTCACGAGATAGTGGTCTCTGTAAGGGTTTGCACCCACGCCTACTTCTCCTTTCTCTTTCCTTCCTTTCTAGCTGGTAATAATAAATTCTTTTGGCACTATCTGGCAGTTGTCCAAATCCAAAGGGTAAAGCATTTTCCTCATAAGGAAGAGCTACTAAAATCCTGCTCTCAGGCATACTATTACTATTATCAGTAACATCATCTTCTCCCATACTTTCTGAAGAGGTTATTGAGGTGTCAGCCGCATCAGATATCATTAACTCAGGCATTTCTTCCTCCTCTAATTCATCCATAGAAATCACTTCCGACCTGCTGTATGCAAAAAATGCATCTTCTTGATTATTCCCTTCTTGATCTGTAGATAATTGAAAACATGTTTGAAGCGAATCATCAACGTATTCTACGTCCTCTGTAGAAAGCATTAAGCAGTCTAGGGTTGTATCTTCGGATGTAGATAACCACTGAGTAATATTGCTATCCGAATCATTGTCAGATGAAAACGCTACAGCATATTCACCAATACCCGTCTGTTCTACCTTGTGAGGCTGATTTACTATATTGACCTCCACTTTCTCTGCTCCTGCTGGGTGTGGTGTTTTAAATAACCAGGCATAAGGCCCTTCATGATCAGTCCTCTCCATTTCTGAATCATAAAACTCGCTGTTGGATCTCTCATCCATTTCACTAACTGCCTCATCTCCTGACTCTTTCAAAAATCCTTTTGAAATAACTTGTATTTTAACCCTATCGTCTCTAGGACCAATCACAATTGAACCTTTATACCAGTCTTGAATGCATCTTGCTTGGTATAACCAAGGTCTTCCCAACAGGACAGAATATGATGAAATATTTGTTTGTGAACGAACGATCAAATAGTTCACATGAAATTCTAATCCGGCTACTACAGATTTCACATTTCGCAGTAACCCCAAAGGAGTTACTTTTCTTTGATCAGCCACACGTAAAACAATATGAGTAGGTTCTAGATCCTTCAACCCTAATTCTTGCATAGCTTGTTCTGTCATCAAATTAACTGCTGAACCGCCATCCAACTACACTTCATGTAGCAAGTGGCCATCAATAGTAGTATCGATGACTGGAGCTCCTGGATCCACAAACAAATCTACTATTTTTACATCCTTAGTTGTTTTTCTTTTAGAAGAATTTTCACTTACTTTGGAAGGATTAATCTCAATCCTCTTCCTTCGACGCCGAACTAATTTACGATAAAGTTGCTTCCGACAAACAGGTGCTATTTCTAGCAATTGTCGAAGGTTAACGGTCAATGATATTTCTTCTAACGCAGCCCAAAGATCATATGTCTTATTTCCTACTTCCGATTGCTCTTTACTTCCTTCCTTAGGAGGAATCAGTCTTTCAGGAAAAGGAGCTACTCCCACTTGAATCTTCGGATTTGCCAAAGGCACAGGTAGTAGCGGGTGGTCAGAGGAATGCTGTGGAGAATCCGATTCAGGTAATTCTATATTAGGATCTGCGTCCTTAGACTTATCCTTCACTGCTTCATTTAATTGTGGACTCCCTTCCTCTAAACCTTGCTCCTTTTGCTGTTGCTTTTGTGCCCGAGTAATAACACCAATCATAGGGTCAGCCCTAAAGGTCACCTTACGAGGTATAAATTTTGATTTGACTCCAGTATCGTTCCTTATTGTTTCCACTTCAACTAAATTTGCAGCAGACGTTGAAGGCTCATTAAAGGCTTGTTTACCTTTGTCAGAAATTTTGTTATCCTCTCTCTTAGGGCAATTCTCCTCATAATGTCCTTCACCACTGCACTTCCTGCAAAGAGGAGTATAGTCTTGATTTTTACGTGCATTTGGACAATATGTGGCTATGTGACCTTCTTGTTGGCATCGATAACAAATTACTGGTCCCCTAAGCCGCTGTTGTCCACCCTGCCCCATTGGATTACGAAAATTTCCATTATTTCTTCTAAAAGGAGAATTTCTCCCTCGATTGGTATCACTATTATAATTATTTCGGGGTACTGGAGGTCTACCCTGAGTTGGCAATCCTCGTGGCCTAAAAGGTTGATTGGGTGGTCCAATCTCATAAGTTGTATTATTACGATCCATATAATTATAATTCGTTTGCATTGAACGAGCTTGCTGTTGCTCTTGCCCTATCTTATGCCAGCAATTAGTATCCAAATGCCCTGTCTTAAGACAAAAAGTACAGAACGGTGGATGATCAGGTATTAATCTTGAAGGTGTCGGGCACTCTGTAGCCACATGGCCGTAACCATGACACTTACCACACCATATATTTGATCTAGGTGGATTTGAGGTTGAATTTCCCGATGATTGTTGTGCATTGGAACCTTGTGTTGTTATCGAATAAATCTCTTTCAAAGGTGCTTGTACTGCACTCATAATTTCCTCCTTTAATTTTCCTAGGGATTTCGCAATAATATCTGCTACTTTTGTTTCATCCAGAGGAGATTGAGATTGCGGCATAGAAGGCATTCCTGTTTGCATCATATAGGCTGGAATCGATGTGTACGGATTTAAGGGTACACTTGACACATTTGAACTTGCAGTTACCGAGGGATTTAAAGGAACGGTCACATAAGACACGTTCTTAGGTACCCCACCTGAAGTGCTTGGATATTCCGTTCGAGGTTCCTTAAATAAATCTCTCCGTCGTTGTTGACTAAGCTGCACTTCTTCCCACCATCGAGCATGCGTTTTAGCATCTGCCAGCGTAGCTGGTCGTTGTAAACTTACATGCTGATGAACTTCAGGATTAAGCCCATCAACAAACTTACGTTTTTGTGTGGGATCATCAGGAGCAGGATTCATCTTACGAATGATTGTCTCCATACGCTCAATGTAATGTTCGACACTTTCGTTTGCTCCTTGGGACAAATAATCTAATTGAAGAGCTAACCTATCCTGGAAACCTTGTCGTCTAAATTTTTCGAGAAAAGCTCTTGATAAAGCAGCGTAGGTTCCTTTATGTTGAGCATCCAGGTTTCCGTACCACCTCGCTGCTTCATCTTTTAATGTTGCAGGGAAGATATGAAGCTTCTGGTCGTCGTCTATTATCTCGTTGGCGACACAGGTAACCTCAAATCTTTGCGAATGGGCATCGGGATCTTCGTCCCACAATCCCCCAAATTGCGTAAAGTCAGCTAATCTGACTGGGTTTCGAGCCATTGTTTCCTTAAATAATGTTCCTAGTCCAAAATCTGAAGTAGAGACAAACCACGCAGGTTCCTTGGATTCTTTGAATAAGGATCTTAATCCAAAGTCATATACGGCTCTTGATTGCTCTCTTTGATGGGGAATATAAAACAAGGAACGTAATCCCAAATCTGTCACTCTATCTATCCACAAGGGTTCTTTTGGTGCTTTAAACGAGTAGTTTAACCCAAAAGTAGATTCTAAATTTGAATTAAATGCGGATTCGTTACTCCCTATAGTGGCATTAGCCTCACTCTGCAAGCTCTCACTGTGCGTACTCTTTACCTCAGTAGGACTATCAGTGCTTGAAACTACTCGATCCCACTGGTATGAAGTTGATTCACTTTCCTTTGAGGGTGTTTTGTCAAATGATATGTTAGGCTCTAAGGACTCTACGTTTGAGTCAGACACAGCGTCTATCCCTAAGTTTAGTAATGCGTTGACCCTCTCAAGCCTTTCTAATAACCAAGCCTCCTGTCGCGCCGCTCGTTCTCTAGCTCGCTGATCTCTAGCTTCGTTTTGCTGCTGTCGTCTCTCTTCTGAATTCATCCACGATTACTAAGATAACTTCTACTGTCATACTCCAAAGCTTTGCACATTTATTTGAAGCTATAAGATTAAGTTATCGCTTGTATGCGCACTTAGAAGATTCAAAATAATAGGTAACTCTGGGTCTATTTCCCCATAAGGCAACTTTTCATCTAGCTCGGGGATTAAGCCTAAGATTTCAGCAACCTCTCTAACGTCTTTTGTGTCAAAAGTAAATTTTAAACCCCCTAGATACACGTATCCAGGGCAGCACATCCGCCCATACCACTCTTCTAAACGTCCGATAAGCTGTACGATGGTACCAATCAAAGTGGTACGATACACTGATTGTATTTAACTCCACTGCGTCTATTAACCCAAAGTGTGTCGCTAATAGAACTATGGTTTGCGCACAGTCGTTATAACCCCAGCTCCAAGAGGATAATTGTTCGACGTCCACCGTTAATTGTGGACCAAAATATGTGCCTCCCTCTACTAACTCTGTATCTCTCGCCCAGTCTAGCACTTTTCTTTGGCACTCTTGGGGCAAATTAGGAAAATAGTCCCTTAGAAAAGAGACTGCGTATTCACTCATAAATAACACTTAGGATCTAAAATACCCTCGGAAGATTTATCACTCGTTCGAGCGCACTTGGCTCCCGGCAGACGCACCAAAAAATGACTGGCCAAAGACCAAGCCACTTTTACCCAGGTTAGCAAGCCAACTCCTAAGAGTTGTTGCACTAAACAAGTGATTATTGCACTAATTGTTTTAATTCGACTTAGCCTTCCCTAATATCTACAACGTTGTTTGTAGTAGTCCAACTGCAAAGATTCTAAACTTCAGTAAATTATACTGGGCACTAAATTGCTAAACCTAAGATGACTATGGTTTCTCCCCATCTCTCAGGGGCAGCTCCTCATAATGTTCTCCTGCCATGCTAGTGGCGGTTTATCCAGGAAATGTTTTTAATGTTTGACTTTGGAAAGGTTGTTTCAGGGATATAGATCTCTTAGATCTATTTGTATATCTCCGTTTAAAATTCCTTTTTATGTTTCTCTCCACCTGATTAAAATTAATTCTTTTTATTTGTTTAATTTTAAACAAACATTCAAATCAAATTTTCTGACGTACCATAAACCCCTAAATTTTAATCTCCCTTGGTAGACGTTTCCCACTCCGTATATAAATTTCGTCGTTGCTTTTAATTTTTAAATAATTTTTTCGTTCTGCGAAAATCACGTCCTTTCTTTTCCTCTTCTATAACCAGTATCAAGCATGATAAAACAAGTTCTTTCCACACTCTTATGGTTCACATACAACGTTCATTTTAAATCCCGTATATCCCCTTAGTTTTCTTTAAATTATCCTAGTGGCCCTCCACTCCATGTATTTAAGAAATTGATTGTAAAATGAATAACATGTAAAAATTTAATAGATGCTGAGGCTTGTCCCCCATGCAATCCAATCGTTAAATTATTTGATTTTATTTTGGTTTTAATTTAAACTAAATTTTGTAATAGCAACATAACATTATTAATTATTATAAAGTGTTGTTAAGTTTTTTAATTTATTTGTACCCTCCCATGTTTCATAAATGTCCACGACATGTGTAATTTCTCTTATCAAAACCAAAACACCATATCTTTATACAAGCATTTTTTAAAGTAAAATATTATTAAATTGTTGTTTCTTTACTTTAACCCTTACAACATAAATGCACTAACAAATCAGAGATTTTGTTTCCAATATTTCACTAAGAATCCATAGTTTATATCAATAAATAACACATTTTACGTAAAGGAAAACTATGCTTTTTCCCTAAATATAACTCTTTTCTAATTTTTAAATATAACAAAACATCTTTAAAAATCTTGATAAAAATTTAATAAATTCCTTGACTCATAAGATTTATAGGAAAAATATCAGAACTTATAAAGTTTCAGTCAGTAATTTTATAAAATTTTATTTATGATAATTTTGAGTCATTTTTTAGTGTTTTCGACTGTTTTTGATTTTTAATAAATAAAAACCAGTTCAGATAAATGCAAACAACCATGTAGCATGAGAAAAAAGGTTTAAAGACATATTTTAAAAATTATAAACTAGAGAAATTTTCATACCATATTATTTATTTTAGATAAATCTGTTGGACACTTACTTGGAAAACCCGCGAGTCGTGATTGCGCCTTTGGGGTCCGCGTCCTCTTGCAGTCCGGCCAAGGTAGGTCTGTCGTCCAGCCACTCGTTTCGACCGTGAGCTCACCAAATTTTTTTACTCTCTCGCCATTCCTCGCACGACTGTTAGTCTATGACTATAGAAATGCCCCTTCTCTCTTAAGTTAAGGATTTAACTCTTAATCAAGAGTTAATTGAAACTCTTGCTAAGGTTTGGAATTGAAGAAGGCGTCGACTCTCCATGGCCAAAGAGATTATTTCCATATCTTTCTGATCTTTCCTCCGATTGTCGCGCGGAGTTAGGCGATAGAACCAGAAGAAATTCCTCTCCCAACATGTAATCTCTGATCATGTGGTTCTATTGAAGCTCCAGTTTGACCTTCAAGCAGAAATCATGGCTATGGCTTCCAGGACAGGCGATGATCTTCCATTTCTCTCTCTTGCTCTTCCTGACTGCAATCCTAAGCAGCCTGATGATTTCGTCAAAGATAGTATTCAGATATATTCAAGAAAGAAGGTTTGTTCTGAGAGACATGTCGCCATGTTTCTTTTCATTGTTGTCTGCACGACATGAAATATGACGATTTTATGGCTTTAATGTGACGATTTTATGCGACGATTTTATGCCCTTATTGCTTGAGATGGACATTGTAATCTCCAAGTCCAATTTGAAGATTTGTCTGCGCTCCCATTCTTCCAGGCTTCAGGCGCTTTGAAATCAATCATTTAGAATTCTGTATGATGCAATACATGGCCGGAAAGGGGCACATTAATGATTGCCATTGCCTCCAATTTTCAGAATAATGATGAGAGAGATTTTGTCCAGAATGATGATCAGGGAGCCTCTGTTTTCGTCCTGCTTCGTCTCCCCCCAACCTTCTTGGTTTTCCATGCATCCCTCTTGATCTGAACGGCCGCTCGTTTTTGTTTTATTATTTATTATTATTATTTTTTAACCCTCCCCCAATTTCATGCGGCCCCCTCTCCCATAACAAATTTTTTATATTTCCACGAAGGTTGCCACAAAAGTCATTGACATGGTCATGCCCATTAAAGACTGCACGAACATCTCCTGCTTCATGTAAGGTGGACAAGAAGCCAGAGTTTACTTGTGCACAACCAATTCCATCTTGTTTAACTCCAGTTATTGAGCAAAGACCGGCCATATGCGTCTCAATCAAAGGAATATGAAAGTAAGCCAAGGCAGGAATCTTATCCATAGGTGTAGACCCATTGATTTTGTTTGTTCCTGTAGTTTGATGGATAGCTCTTTAAACCATTTTTGGTAGTCAATAGTAGATAGATTATGATCATCAAGTCGTTTCCAAGTAGAAATTTGCCCCACTTCTAACCATTCCACGTCTTGCCATGACATTAAAAAAACTTCCTTTCACACCCTTTGAAATGTTATTGTGTGAGGTATTACCGCTCGTAGATGACCTTAAGGACACAAGGACAACCCTTGCTCGTCTAGACCAACCAGCATTACCATATGCATGGTAGCCAACTCCTCCCATAAAGGTAGAGCAACCCAACTTATAAGCTGTAAACAACACCATGTGAGTAGCTTGTAAGCCATGCCCACCACCCATGAGGTAAAAGTTACCCATCAGACCTATAAACCAATCTCAAATGCTTTGCAAACCCCTATCCTCTCCCTAATACGATGTAAGGCATGTAAGTAGAACCCTAAACTTTTAACTGTGAAGATGAACAGAAGATAATCTTCCATGAAGGCCATAACTTCTAGTGGCTCTAAAGATGTAGATTGCATAAGCTCAAAAGACTTCATTTTGCAAAGTCCTATAGTCTCTAATTCCTGGTCTCCATAACCTATGCTTTGCAAATGAGATATAAGAACTTCTTGTAGGTTATACACAGGCCAAAAGATTGAATTTTGTAACGACATTTCCTGGCCGAACTGCAAGGACATGCACCCCAAAAACAGCAACAACGAGCACCGCATCTGCATTGAATTCTTGTAAAATTTTGGTAATAAGATGTCAGTTGTGTACAAATTTGCCAAAAAATGTGTACAAAGTATAGCAAATGTCTAGGTGTTGTCATGACCAACAAGAAAGGTCTATACAGTTCTATGCAGCCTCTACAAGAATCCATCACTGTGACGGTTGGAAATGATGCTAAATGCCCTGTTGCGGGCACAGGTACTATTTCTTTTGTTGCTGCAAATGGTGAAGTCAAAAAGCTTTCAAATGTGTTGTACGTTCCCGAAATCAAGAGAAATCTCTTATTTGCTGCCATAACTGATCTTGGTCATGAAGTGAGGTTCAAGAAGACAGGTGCAGAAATTATTGATAGTGTTGGCACAATTGTTGGCAAAGGAGAAAGAAGGAACAACCTGTATGAGCTAAGTGCTCTTACAGCCACCGCTGGAGTGGGCACAAGTAAGCTTTGGCATGAAAGGTTTGGACACATCGGATTTGCAGTATTGAAGGAGATGCAAAAGCAAGGTATGGTTGCTCACCTACCTACAATGACTGAATTGAAGGAACCATGTGAAGCTTGTATGATGGGCAAGCAACAGAGAAAGGCATTTCCACAAGAAAGCAAGAATAGAGCACAGGCTCCTCTAGAGTTGGTGCATGCTGACTTGTGTGGTAACATGCCTACACAGGCCTTGGGGGGATCTTCTTATTTTATGTTGATTGTCGACGACTACAGTAGGAAGATGTGGGTGTACTTCCTTCGTGATAAGGCTCAAGATTTTGGTAAGTTTAAAGAATGGCTAATACTTGTTGAGAATGAAACAGGGAAAAGTGTGAAGAAATTTAGAACAGATGGTGGTGGTGAGTTCAACTCAAAGGAGTTTGAAGGCTTTTGCAAGAGCAAAGGGATCAAGCATCAATTGACGACGCCTCACACACCTCAGCAGAACGGTGTTGTGGAACGCAGGAATCGCACCATTGTGGAGATGGCAAGATGCATGCTAAAGGGCAAGGGATTGCCTAACCATTTTTGGGCTGAAGCTGTTAATACTGCAGTCTACATTCTAAATCGGAGCTATACAAAGGCTCTCAAGGGAAAAACACCTCATGAGGCTTACACTGGTAAGAAACCATCTGTCTCACATTTCAGAATTTTTGGATGTGAATGTTATGCACATGTTCCAGATGAGAAGAGAAACAAGTTACAACCAAAAAGCAAAAAATGTATCTTCTTGGGTTATAGTGATGAGCAGAAGGCTTACAAATTATATGACCAAGAGGCAAAGGAGATCATCGTGAGCCGTGATGTGGTGTTCAAGGAGGAGCCGCATACAGTGGAGGAGGAGAAGGCAAGTTCTTCCACTTTATCATCAAGCGAAGAAGTAGTCCACTATGAACCTGTCCCGAGAGCTATCCCTATCCTTAAGGAGGAGAAAGCATCATCTTCAGATGATGAGGAAAAAGTTCACCAACCTGACATCACCCCACTAGAAAAGCCATTGCTGCGCTGGGTGAAGCAGCTCTATGACCACAATAATCCTATGCCTGCATCTGTTGAGGAGAAGCCAGATGGACCAAGGAGGTCTCAGAGAATAGAGGAGCAAAGGAGGGCTTCTGCTCACATAGTCAATATGGCCTTGATGGTTGAGATTATGAGAGAAGTAAAGGAGCCAACTGACTTAGAAGAAGCACTTGCAGATCCATCATGGAAGGCTGCTATGCAGGCGAAGTATGACAGCATAATGAAGAATGACACTTGGGAGCTAGTGGATCGACCAGCAAAGTGGAAGGTTATTGGCACCAAGTGGATCTGGAAGGTAAAGTACAAGGCTGATGGTACCTTAGAAAAGTACAAAGCTAGACTGGTTGCCCAAGGATTTTCACAAGTTGAAGGGTTTGATTTTCAAGAGTCATTTTCCCCAACTGCCAGAATGACCACTATTCGCACGGTACTTGCAGTGGCTGCCCACAAGAAGTGGCCAGTGTACCAAATGGATGTTAAGTCAGTATTCTTAAATGGTGACCTCAAGGAGGAGGTGTACATGGCTCAGCCACCAGGGTTTGAGCCCCCCCATTCTGAGAACAAAGTATGTAAGCTGAAGAAGGCATTGTATGGGCTGAAACAAGCCCCCAGAGCATGGTACCAGTGGATAGATAGGTTCTTTTTAAACCTAAACTTCAAAAGATGTGCCTCAGATGCTAACTTGTATGTTTACAGGGATTGTAAAAAGTCTGTAGTGATTGTCCTATATGTGGACGACCTTCTTATTACAGGTGACTATGAAGATATGATCAACCAAACTCGAAAGGCTTTGAGTTCTGAGTTTGAAATGACAGACTTGGGCTTGCTGCACTATTGTTTGGGGATTGAAGTCTGGCAAGAGCCAGGAAAGATCTTCATCTCTCAGAAGAAGTATGCATGGGAGATCTTGAAGGCATTTGGCATGACCGAGTGCAAGGAGATAGCTACACCTATGGAGGTGAATGCAAAGTTATCCGTCGAGGATACATCAGCACTAGCAGACATTGGGAGGTATAGGAGGTTGGTCGGCAGTCTGATCTACTTGTGTAACACCAGACCAGATATCAGTTTTGCTATTGGTGTTTTGAGCAGGTTCTCAAACAAACCTCATGAGAGTCATTGGAAGGCTGGGATGCGGGTGCTCAGATACTTGAAGAAAACTCTTGACTATGGTATCACATACAGTTTCGGAACTTCTCTTGTGGGGAACTGTGACTCGGATTGGGCAGGAGACATTGATTCCAGGAAGTCAGTTTCTGGTTATTGTTTCTCTTTGGGTTCAGGAATTTTCTCTTGGATTAGTAAGAAGCAACCAATAGTGGCATTGTCTTCTACCAAAGCAGAGTACAAGGCAGCTTGTTTTGCTGCATGTGAAGCAGTATGGTTGAGAAGGATTCTATGGCATATGGGAGTGCAAGATGAAGAACCAACTGTGCTGAGATGTGACAATCAGAGTTGCATCGCCATTGCCAAAAATCCAGTGTTTCATGCACGCACCAAGCATATAGAGATCCAGTATCACTATGTGCATGATTTGATAGAGGATGGGATAGTGGAACTGGTCTACTGTCCAACAGAGGAGAATGGAGCAGATATCTTCACCAAAGCACTTATGAAGGATCTGCTTCAAGTTCATCTTCAGAGACTCGGCATTGGGCCGAGGAGATAGTTCACCTATGGGTGGACATTGAGGGGGGGTGTTAGATATGATCAATGCCCCACCCTCATTAGGTGCTACCAATGATCCATGGTGCTCAAAGTTGTAAGGCCCCCATTATGAGGAGAAGCCAAATGTGAGCCCGGACATTGGTTGAGTTGTGACTTGTATATCAGATGAGGTCTATGAGATCGGATGGCAAAAAGGTGACCTTTGTGGGTCTAATCTTTGGGTTAGACAGAGTGGTTAAGCTGGTAGCAACTCGAGGCGCATTGCATCGAGTTGCGGTGTAAGGGAGTTAAAAGGGGTCCCTATTGTGGGGTCCGAGGGCCGCGGAAGTGGCCCCTAGCTGGGGGGGTCCCAGGGGGGCCGTTGGCCCCCCTGGCAGGGGTTCGGGGGCAGCGCCCCCGGCTCGATGGTAAAGGGAATATTCCCTGGCCGACTAGTGGAGGCTCATATGGTAGGTCGGTCAGTAGGCCGACCTAACGACCTTCGCGGGCTATAAAAGCTAAATCCCTTCGCAGCCATCTCTCACTCATCTTTCACCTAGTTAGAGTTTTTGTTCCAGCTAGCCTTAAGCTCTTCACCTATCTTTTGTCTAGATTGCCATCTAAGCTTCACACAGTGGAAGCGCACGGGTGGACCAAACTCAATTGGGCATGAAGGTAAACTCACTACACTTGTAGTTGTGAGAGTGCACATGACTATGTGAGAGATAGCTATTGCACTTGGCTTGAAAGGCTTGAAACAATAAGTAGTCCGTGGGTCTTGGTGGTTGAGTGAGAGCTCACACAATTAGTATAGGGAAAGAGTGTATCTTACCTTTGGAGATTGAGTTGCCTACAATAAGGTTTGCTCTAAACTATTCCTTAGCATAACAAGAAAGGTTCATCTCCTTTGCACATCTAGACAAGATTAGGTTACAAGCTTTGTTACATCAGGAAGTAGGGAAGAAGGAATGAAAATACTTCATGACCTTCGAGCTAAGAAGTATAAATTTACCAAGGGTCAACTGGTTTTATATTATGATACTCGTCTTGAGCTCTTCCCAAGAAAGCTATAACCCAAATGGGATGGTCCTTATGAAATTGTTCAAATATGAAAGAATGGCTCTATAGCCCTTTTAGCGGATTTGCAAGGGATAGAAACTAAAGTAAATTTCAATAAATCAAAGCCCTATTATGTATAGGGATTGATGTCAGACTTAGTGCCTTTGCATGCCCTTTAGGATCCATCTTAAACTTGTAGAGAGTACCAAGATTCTTGGATGGGGAAAGTCATTCCTTATTTTGAGCATCCATATTTAGAACAATGTTACCACCAAGGCAAAGTGACCTTGTGGAGCAAGGGTTATCACATTACAAAGTAGCAAGAAAAATCTTTTACATGGAATATTAAGGTCTATTGCCACCATTGTCATATGGTTCTTACTAGTGTCCCTATTGAGTTCAATGAGGAAGGAGGGATTGTACCTAACTTACACCCTCTCTCTTCGTTAGCTTTTAACTATCATAAGTACAAGTAGATTGATTGCCATGGCAAGCAGGTTACATCAATGAAGGCTTGGTTTACAGATTTCATTTTGATGGAGCTTCTCAAGGACCTACTAAGCATGCGAGTGTTGGGGTTGTCATTAAAGATCCATGTTAAGTAGTTTTAAAAATGGGAGTGTATCTAGGCACTACTTTTATGAATAACATGGCAGAATATAAGGCCTTGATGATGATGTTAAATCTAGCCAAACATGGTGGTATCCACTAGTTATTGGTGAAAGGTGACTCATAGTTAGTGATCAACCAATTGAATGGGACCTATAATATGTGAGATCCCATTCTACAAACATACCATCGTGCAACCTTAGACACCCTTGAGATCTTTGAGGCAATGACTTAACAACTAATTCCTTGACATTGGGATCACTTTGTAGACTCCCTAGCTAATCATGCCTTTGTTGAATATATTTTTCTTAATTGTGGTCCTAAGGGGTTTTACAATTGCCTCCTCATGTTAGCCTAGGGCTACTGTGGGGACTACTTGTTGACATGTCTTGTTTTGGCCAATGGTTAGTATGGGTTATAAGCTAGGTGGCGATTGACCATCTTCTTATTCTATCATGGATGTGTTGGATCATTCAACAGCATATTCGTAGGACACCCCTTGCTATTTACGTAGGGGTTTAGCTAATAATTAGATGCATTTAGTATAAGGCCCAAGCACCCCATTCCCTTGTATCCAGTTGATCATTTCACTAGCGTTTCGCATTTACCAATTTTATGCTTCAGTATGATTTATGTGCAGGACCAAGGGTTTGAATTTAGCAATAGGATGTAGAATGGTGTACTTTATAGCTATAATTTCATTATGCCAAGAGGGCCCTTTGTTCTTGTAGAGAGTGGTTTGATTTTGTTAGGCTAAGTGAACCATTTATTTTGCAGTGAAATGGTTTATCTTGTTAGGCCAAGAGGGTCGTTTTCTTGTTTGGTGCAAGTGTGGTTATAGTTTCTTGTTTTAATGTTGTACTAAACCGATTTGACAGAGCACCTAGAGAGAACCTCTTATTGCGCAGAAGCTTCTTGTGGCCAAGTCCAAGTGATGTCTTTGCTTTAGGAGTTCTTTCCCTTTATGCTTCATGTGGATATGTATGTGGAAATTTTTCCTTTTGTGGGGGGCTGGCATTCAAGGCATGAAGCCCAAGGGTTTGATTAGGTGTATCTGGGGAGGTTTGACCAATCTGCCACCTCCTATATAAAGACATTGTCATGCACTCTAAGAAGTATTTTTGCGAGTAGTCCTAGTGACCTTGTTCTGCTAGCTTACTAGGTAGCTATTTCTCGGAATCCTTATTAGTTGTGAGGATGCTAGGGAAGTTTTTCAAATAACAACGAAAAAACAATGAATATATCTAAGAAATATAATGTATAAAGGTGTGTAAAAAGGGGTTCTAACCCCTCATATAAGAAAAAAAGAAATGAAAAATCCCAAGAGTATATGATCATTGCATTGCGAAGGCCTGGTAGATTCCTGGGGATGAGTCAGTCGATGCCTTGCTTTCTAGGGATGACATTTAGCCAAAAAGAAAAACAAATTAAGGATGGATGGAGTGAAAAGTAAAACTAAGCAAGAAGAAAAGAATTTAGTACCACCTTTGCAAGAGCTTAGTAGGTTCTTCAGTATCGAGACAAGACATGAGGCCGATGCCCTGTTCTCCTTAGGTCACAATATGATTAGCTCCCTCCTTTTTACATGCTTAAGTATAAGATATTGAATATAAACTGTGATAAACTAGAAAAATACATAGACCATGCTATAGGAGTCCTCGCCTAGTAGGAGTTCTTGATCCATTTATCCTAGGTTAGCACATGTGGGTAAGTCAAACCACCACTTAGGATGACTTCTTTGATAGTTCTTTTTAGCTAATCTGTGTTGGATCAATTGGTTAGCAACTAGCTTCGACTATGCTTGGCCTATCCCTCGCAAACTTCATACTTTGATTTTGTCAAGGGGTAGAGTGAGAGCTGTGGTTGTGTTCTATTGTGTATTTTATTCATAGTAGCTTGATGCTCTTTATGGTTTATGTATGTGTAGATTCGTAGATCGTGTGATTTGGAAGTGTTATGAGATATTTGGGAAATTGCATCTACGGCTCCATTTGCTCAAATTACGAGACACATGCATGCAAATTTTCAAGTAACTGATCATTATTTAGTTTTAATAGTGAATCATTAGTGCATATGATGAAAAACTGGTTGTAAATGATTGAAAGATATTTGCTTATGTATGTAATGTTCAAATTTCATTCATTTTTCTTTTCGCATATTAAAAACAATAAAATTACAAAATCCAAAACATGGGATTTAATGGAAAATAGGATTGGTTTTGGGTTTTGGAAGTTCAAATGATGTTTATATGGCATGAAATTGGATATATTGATGGATTGCACTCTCTTACATTATATAAATCAAAAAACTTGGAAGAATCAACCATTTATGCTTAAATAAATGACAAAATTCATGAAAAGTCTTGAAAGAAGGAAAAATAATTTCTATGCATAGAAATTTAGGATAATATTTGTGAATGTATAATGTAGGTGAACCATGAGTTTTTGCCTTAGTTTGCCTTTATTTATGTGTTAAAGTACGTGTTTAGAGCTCGTTTCTATGAAAAAAGTCATGAAATCTCCCTACATTTGTGCAATCAATCTAAATCCAAACATTAGGGATTATGGGACTGTAATGGAAATATATTTGATTAAGTTCCTGGTTTCTTTGCACATCTTAACATATAGGACATGGTTTGTGTAAGTTTTAAGAGATTCAGTAGCACAAGTTAGCTCGGTGTTGTTCCTTAGCAACACCGCATGATGCGATTAGAAAGAAAGCATGAAAAGATTGTTTGCGCACTTCACATTGGCTGGATTTTAGTTAAGTTGTTTGAGCATAAAGTGCCATACACTTTGCATATGTAATTCAAACATGGTATCAGAAGATAAATTATCGGATGCATTGCAATTGTATGTTTAGGTGACAACCAATTATGAGAGTATAAGACTTCCTTGGCTATAGATTAGCTTGATATCTTGGGAAAATCGATTAAGTGAGGAATATATAAAATCTCCTAGATTGCTATGATTATATTATGAGAGGGCTCTATTACGTTTGTGTTCTATGTGTAAGATAGCGCATCCTGGGGCCAATTTATGGGGTGTAGGAGAGCCGTAGAAGCCACAACCTTTTGTTATGGGGGGGAGCTCTTTGTGTATGTGAATCAAGGTACCAGTCACCTATATGTTTGGGTACTCCCTCTATGGAGTTAGGAATGGGAAACGTTGGACTAAAATCAACACAAATGCATTATTTATTTAGAGTAGTGTATGGCCTCTAGACTCTCCTAGCTACGAGGCCATGAGGGTGGTTTGCTAAGCATAGAAGGCCCAGTTAGAGCCCTAAATCTAGTGTTAGGCCCGTTTTAGGTCCAGAGAAAGTGACACACCAAGGCACTTACTTCTCCTATCACGTCCCACAATCCTCCCTACTTTAGTACATTGGGTGTGGTTGTATAGAAAAGGAGTGTCTTAGTATGTACCTATGTACGTTGTCTAAGAATAGGAGTGTGTGGATGTATAGGTGTAAAAGGAGATGTAGTGTGTAGAGTGTGCGGTGAATGGAGAGAGTGTTATTTGTTCTCTACCTAATGTGTATGTGTGGAGGAGTATGAGTGTGTGTGTGTGTGTGTGTGTGTGTGTTTCAATGTGTGCCATAGATGCATCACACCAAGGCATCTTCTATGTCTACCACTTCCAACAATAATTTCTAATGAGTAGGTTAGATGTGCATTGTGGAGATCAGAAGAGTCTCAATGTGTATCTGTGTATGATAGGTATGTGTGTGTGTGTAAGTGTGTGCAATAGGGATATGATGTAGGGTGCACATAGCTTGTGTTGTTAAGAGATGCTTAAAAATGTGCCGTTGGTCCTAATAATGGAACCAAAATGCTAGGCTCCACATGCTCAAGGATGGAAAGTTGCTTATAGTGAGCTTAAGAGGTGATACACCAAGCATGATGTATGCACAGGCAAACTCCACAATTCAAGTAGCACTCCTTCATCTCTCAATCCTCTATGGCCTCCATATGCATGGGAGAAGTATGATAATGGAATGAGAGAGCTTAGAGAAGATAAAGGAATAGCTTCACAACCTAGTCCCTTACTCTCTCTCTTTCTCACTTTCTTACACTCTCATACACACATGAGAAGCCAAGAAGGCAAGAGAAAAGTTGGCACCCACGAGAATAGCCATTTCTATTCATTCTCAACTCTTCTATATACAAAATAGGGCTAGGTTTTCCCTTGACCCTTGTGCATCTTGCGCATCTTTTAACCATACACCGGTCTTCATTATGCACCTAATCAGTGTTTCCGTGCTCGTGGTGGTAGAGCATTGTTAACCCCAACACGAAGAAAGCAAAAGAAAGTGGAAAAGACGCAGGGCAAAGGCAAAAAAAAGGCAACCCGACGGAAGGAAAAGAAGGAGAAAAGGTTAAAAGCGCAAGGACAACCGTTAAAGACCAAGGCAACCACGAAAAAGGAAAGGCGCATAAAAAGCGCACCCCGAAATCTTGTAAAAGAGTGCCGGGCTCTCACCCGTGCTATTTGTAAATATAGAAGGGTAGTGAAGAGGAAGCAAGGAAGATGAAAGGACAATGGAAAACAGGGCCTGGGGCCATGTAAAAAAAGGAAAAAGGGAATGACCGCCCAAAAGGGAAGTAGGGTTTTGTATATAAAGTTGAAAAGTGAATGAAGAGCTCATTCTTTGGTGTGGCAAAACTAGTCTTCTCCTTCCTCTCTTCTTCTCTCCTTCTTGCTTGTGTATGCTCTTGAGAGAGGGGGTGTGAGGGTGTGAGGGAGTGAGTGTGTGAGAGAGTGAGGAATCAAGAGGATGAAGCTCTCCACCATCTCCTCTCCCCTTCTCCTCTTCTCTTTTCTTCTCTTCTCTTGCGCGCGCGGCTATGGAGGATGAGGCTTGGAGATGGAGGAGGCTTGAGGATGCTTGAGCTAGCATCAAGAATCGTGGAGCTACCGAAGTGTGAGAGAGAGGAGGGTACTCGATCAAGCATCAAGGTAAGTTCACTACATTCGTAGGATCGACGGCGCGTCGGCTAGGTGAGAGATAGCCATGAGAGCTCGCTTGGAACGCTTGAAACAATAAGCGGTCCGTGGGTCTTGGCGGTTGAGCGAAAGCTCTCACATTTTGGTTCCGTTGCCGGGACCAACGGATTCAAGCTCGAGCACTCGCGCGCCCCATATCGAGCATCGAAGTAGGGCATTCACCCTGAAACGGAGCTTGAGATAGGTAGGAAGTCTGGTGTTTTTTATCTTCAGAACAGGTAAGCGTTTTGGAACAATCTGGTTATTAATGACTGGAAAACAGGGAGAAATTAGTTCAGTGTTTTGCTTTCAATTCAGGATGTGTTTAGGATAGACTAGCAGTAGGGAATCACACACGAAAAGGCAGAGGGTTGCTGCTGTGAAATAGGGGAAAAATCACAGGAACAAAGGGAAAAAAAATGGAGTAGATGCAAGGTAACGGCATAGGAAACCCCAGGGAAGGAACCTGTAGTGTGTAGGGCAGAACTAGCAGGGTATAAACTCTGGGAGGGCTAGAGGACCCCATTTCCAACCAACGGAGAGTGAGAGAGACAGAGAGTGAAAGAGTGAGCGAGCTGGGCAGCTGTCCGATCGACTGGAGCTAGGAGGACATCGCATTCGGCGACTTCAGGTAATCGATCTCGTCTGCTCCACTTCAGCTCTGTCGCAGGGTAATCGCACGACCAATAGGGTAATACACCTAGTGAAAATCGAGCAAATCGGTGTGCGTGACCCATCGGACCGGCGGAATCGGACGGCCGACCCAGTGTCCGATTCCCAGAATCGGACACTCGGACAACCGTCCGATCGGAACAACCCGCTCAATCACTAGACTCGGACTAACTGATCCGATCGGGCGTGGCACGTGGCAATCGGACCGACCGTCGCTTTCTTTTAGAATCGGACACCCGGACCAACTTGTCCGACCCAACTACTCGGACCACTCGGACGCTCTGACTCGGACCCACTCGGTTCGACCGGACGGAGTAATACACGTCACCAGTCGGACCATGTCCGGTCCGATCCCCAGAATCGGACCCATCCATAATCGGACCAGAAAGAATCGAATCGACCGGTCCGATCGGACCTCCTAGAATCGGACCTCCTAGAATCGGACCGATTCCTCGCACACTCGCCCATCCGATTCTTGAGAATCGGACATGCGGACCCTAAGACCCCCACTTTGCCCTAACATACCTGGTCCGATCCCCACAATTGGACCACTGGTAAATCGGACGTCCGATTCCCAGAGTCAAACCAAAACAAAACCTGACCCATCTAGGAGCACACTGGGGCACTCCCCCACTGGCCCACCCCCACGTGAGCAACAGGAAGTAGCATAGGGCCCTGTGACCCATAAGGCGGCCAGGACTAGAGTAGCAAAGCCTGTCAGGCCCAAAACGAGCAAGAGTGAGCAAGACGCAGGGAAAGCACTCACAGCACTCTGATTGAATTTCCGCACTTGAAGAACATTTAGGAATGTCGAAAGCCTGTTTGAGCACGAGTGCACGAGGGACAACACGCTCACGAGTGACCTTAAGTTATTCAAAAATTAAAAAGAACTCACTCAGATAAATTTCCAAAAAACCCACCACTAGGAGGAAACCCAAGCGTAACGAACGCATAGAGCGCAGGGCAGGATCAAGCAAGGAGTGACAACGACAAGGATCTGACTTACAACCAGGCGTGAGAATTCCACCATGACAGAGGGAGGCTCAGATCATCGGTTTGCAGGGGAGCTAGATGTTAGCGCATTTCCAGAAGCCATACAGAAAATGGTGAGCAGTTACGATGCGCATGCCAGGTACGAACACCATGGCTGGATGGCGGAGGCAATCATTGCGGACCTAGAGGAAGAGAGGAGGCTAGCCCGCAAGGCACTGCAGGGCATAGCAGACTATAATAGGGACCAACAAGCCAGGAGCCTAAGGCAAAGCATGGAACTACATGAGGTGCAGCAAGTGTTGAACTTGGCTGGCCGAAACCGAACGGACCAGGAAAGAGCACTCGAGGAAGACCTGACGCTGGGCGAGCTCCTCATGAAGCGGTTGCTCGATAACACCGCGGTGGAGCAAAGTGCCGCTGCACTAGCAACCTCGCTACTTGTAGGGCTAGGGGCAACCTAGGGTGCAAAGGGCCAAGCCAAAATACCTATCGTCACTAAGCAATTCGACAAGTACCAGCCACCGGACGACCCGTACAGCTTTGTCGAGCAGTTTGAGCAGGTCTGCGAAGCCAATGGCCTCAACGACCATGCCCAACGTGCGCAAGCATTCGGACTTTGCTTAAGCGATAAGGGTAGGACGTGGTATACGAGCCTAGATGCTATAGAACGGGCCAACTTTAATAACCTCAAGGACCTTTTTGTCAAGAGGTTTGCCGAACCCGGATACTTTGACAACCTGCTAGTGCGTCTGATGAACGTCAAGCAGAAGGAGAAGGAGGGCATCCGCGACTATGCGACCCACGTGAGAAGCCTCCTTAAGAGAATCCCCTTGGGTGAAAGACCGACTGACAGAGCTATGTCAACCGTGTTCATCAGCGGGATTCGGGGATGAAGAATTGTACAAAGCACTAGCAGGCAACTCAAGCTTGCAAATGGACGTAGTGGCTAGGGTTTTTGAGGAGGCCATTAGGGTCGATGACCAGCTGAAGGAGCGGAGCTCCAGGAGCTCGAACCCAGAAGAAATCAACCCACGGAGTTTAGAACGAACGCCAACCTCTAGCGAGCGATTCAACGCATCGTCCCACGATAAGGGGAAGGCCGCCGAGACGGACCACGGCTTGGTCGAGGTCAAGACAGAACTGGCCAAAATACAAGACTTGCTAAGGCGACCTACGCGTCCGCATGTCCAGTGCGTGTACTGCGGAGGAAACCACCTGCCAGCAGAATGTCAAGACCCTAGGTCAAGACCCTGCGCTAACTGCGGGAGGTTCGGCCATGATGCCGCACACTGCAGACTACCACGAAGACTACCGTACATGCAGCCCTACAGCCAGCCTTACCTGGCTAACAGGCCACAGCCATTCTACAGAAGGGGAACTCCTCTTGCCCTACCAGCACCTAACAACACGAAGCTAGCAGTCCCTAGGCTGGACATAAATCCTACTGGTATACCTAGACCGCCTGGTCCCTATGTGACCCACCCACCGAGCGATGCTCCTGTGCACTACATAGAGGAGCCTAGTGACGAAGAGACCTACATGTACCCTTACGTCTCGCATGACGACGAGGGCACTGTAATCCTCATGGATTACCGACCAGTACCGGTGATGGCACTCGAACGAGGACGGGGTAGAGGCCTAGGAGGGCAGCCACAGGATCCAGTCACTTGTTGGACATGTGGACATCCCGGTCACGTTTCATCACGCTGCTCAGAAAGAGAGCAGCAAAGTAGGGACAAAGCAGACCAAAGGTGTGCAGAGTGCGGAATCACTCATCTTTTCATAGATTGCCCAAAACGGAAGCCACCTTCTGGTACAGCTAATTTATCGTCTGTCCCACTGGGACTGTTTGGTGTTGAAAACCCCAATGGGGAGGCCACACCTATCCCCCTACGAGTGATGACCCGAGCACAAACGAAGCAGGCTGGCGTCTCTCTACCAGGACCTAGCAATCTCAACGCCACCTCAGTAGGAAAGAAAAGCCATAGGCGGAAAAAGAAGAGGTCAGAGGCTAAGGTCGCACTAAAGACCGACAGCATTACGACCTTACCCCACGGAAAGAAAGTCTCAAACGCAGAGGCGGAGACTTCAACCCCTAGAACTGCCCAACAGGAAAGCGCTAAGGTAGGGGAATACCCACACCCCAGGCGGCAATTGGAAGCCATAGAAAAGGTGAAGGAATGGGTGAAGGAGGCTCAACAGCACCTCAAGGATGTCGAGCCCATCATGGAGGATGAGATTGAGGACCTCTCCAACATGAGTGCGCCGTTATCGCTACCCCAACCTAAGTCTGCCGAGGCTGCTATGCCCCAAGCAGTGCCGACAAGGCCAAGCCTCGACATAACAGAACCACAGGACAGCCATGGCCATTGGCCCGGATAGTCTAAATAAAGGGAAGGACGAGTGTTTAGCAATCTCCTAACCACACTAGTGACCACACCTGTAACAGTTGGACTGGGAGAGCTGCTCCAGCAGCACTCTACCCTATGGCAGGACCTCAAACAGTGGGTCGAAGAACCACACGAGCGAGCTCCGGCAAAGGCTCAAGACCAGGACACGGAAACGCACTTACCAAGTTTGACGCTACACTCAGACCCTAAATCCTTGCACCTCAATGCCTTCTGGGAGGGCTCGGAAATGCACGCAGTTGTGCCAGTCCTAGCTCTGGGGGATGCAACGAGAAAGGGGATCGTAGACACGGGAGCTGGGGTCAGTGTGCTTAACCATGCGGTGCTACAGAAGT